>NW_028259162.1:10000000-10303030 GCF_977971745.1 Zootermopsis nevadensis
CGCTATTCTTAACAGGCGTAATACTAAACTGAACTAAAACGCTCGTGACATCGCAATTTTGACCACAGGTTACTATCCCCGAAAGAAACTACATTATATGCATATATTTTTGTCACATGTTTTGTCTTTGCATTTAAGTGTATTTATTTCCCGCTGTATGAATATGTGTGCTAGTGGTTGCGGGCATGTGTCTGAGTACGTTCCAGAACGATATATTATCTGTCAGTCGATGTATGAAATGACCTAAATCGAAATTTGAAATAATCGAAGAATCAGTCACCTAATTAAAGTTATTTGATCAATTCTGAGAAGAAAAAACTGCGTTAGGCGAGTATTATTAAGTCTTACATCACAGGAGTCAGGAATTGTGACGTACGTCTTCTAACACTGATATGACTTGTCAATTCTCGTGACGAACTTCCTGGCGTCTCTCCAAACGCCGCTGTTGTAATGGACGCTGCAGTTCGAACATTGTAGATGAGCTGATAACCTCGTCGCAAGGCTCTTAAAAGGATGTGAAGTAAGTGACACATTCGGTCAACAGATACATTTTATTGTTAGAGAGATGCGACCAACCAAGGGTGCCCAAATTGTTTTTGATGCAGGGCACGGGTCATCACATTTCTGGAGTAGATATCAGAACTTGGAATTGATAAATTCGGTTGAACGCCATGGTAATATGAGATCAAGAATTGGCAAGCATTCCAACTGAACTGCATTGCTCGTTCTTGAATATTTTACTGGCTACGGATCAGAATGTGCTTGGCAGGTCTCTACATCAAACTTATCCGAAAGTTCAGTTCCCTTATTGATTTATTTCTGAGTACAGTATATCAATTTCGTCGTGTACAGTGTGCTCCAAAAGTCGCGCAATTCAGAGTTGAATGTCATGTCCATTGTGCCTTTTTTTTGGGTCCATGTAGCTAAATTTTATATTTATTTTCTTCCTTTCAGTTATAATCTGGAACTGAGATCAGAACTACAAACTTATAATGTTTTCCGATGTACAATTACATTCTATCCTTTGTACAAGAAAGCGTGTCATACATTTTGTGACACTCCTTCGTTTACTGTATACCAATCATTTCCTTTTAAGCTGTCTCTTCTGAAACAGTTCTCAAAACATGGTTGTCGTTCTTATCAAACAAGAGGTTCATATTCTGTCAAACACGCAATATTATAAAACAACACAGTATTTACACCACAATTAAAACCATCGTAACGTCTTCTGTTAGTATTCGGCAGCATTTAACCGCCATATTGTCGTACATTATTTCTTCACGTTAAACCAATGACGAACGTTAGACTCCGACGAAAACATTGAAGAATCAAACGCGTAATGAATTCTTTGGCTCGGTCGGTCACATACACACCTATAATTTTGTTATCAAGGGTCAATCAGTTCGTTAAATACGTAATTTTATAATAATTTCAGTGGATAAAGCATAATTTTATTGGGCCTATATCTACAGAAAAGAGTAATGATGTCATTAGTTGCCTGTTTAATCTTATATTCTTACAAGGAACAAGATATGTTAATGTCAATATTTGACCAGACCAGCTTGCAGGTATAAATGACACAAGACCCCGACCACGTGACCGTGATGACCGATGGCTGATCAATGGTAGCAGGGCCTGTCATTTGTGACTGATGATACGGGATTAGTTACGGTTCCATCGATCAGGTGTCTCCCTACACGTGCATCTTCATTCTCCATAGCAACCGACGCCTTAATATTACAGTGCCCTCCCTTATTTGACATGAGGGCCCGATATCCGAACATTATGTGTCGCGGTGGCAGCGTCGCCTCGTTCTGCCGAGAAATAACGACCTACTTTTGTCTGGAACGGTTCAGTTTAGAATACGTTGAAGCCTCAGAGAATGTAGATCCTCAGTCGAGATATATATGTTTATCGGTATTGGTCTCGTGGTTTTCTTTACGCCATGTGAACTTGTAGCCGCGTATCTTCAGAGCTTTATATTACACAGATCAATGCAATTTTTTTTGTTATGTTTATTACCCTTAATTATATTAGCTCTATAAATCCAACTAAGTTTTATCTTTTCTTGCACATCTTTTAGGTTTTCATTATGTTTTATTTTATTTTTTGTTAATTTATTTTAATGCTTGCTTTATAGTTGGGTTTTCAGCTGTTGTCAAACGCTTTAATAAATAGGTTGAATTAAATTATTAAAATTCTTAATATTAATTATTTTATTCTTGGAAAATATATAAATATTATGCAGTAGTCACTCTATTCTTTTAAATTCTGCAGAAAGTACCGATACAAAAGTTACGTATTTTTCTAAGATATTAACCTCATGTCGATATTAACAACTGTAGAAAATAAAGAAATATCTGATGTGGCCTCTAATGGAATAACGCTCATGCCGAATTTCATTAAAATATGTCGAAGGTTCTCAAGTTAAAACATCAGGATAGACGGGCGGACAGACACAAACAGCTCCCCCGCCCCCAAAAATAAGAGTTTAATTTGTGCACATAGTGTACATAACGCATAATGTGGATGATGACACTTTCGAAAATCTTCTGTCAGTGCTAGGGAGGGTTGTTCATTTGCGGCAGTAAGCCACAGGAAATTACACGAGTCGTTTTACACCCACAATTGTTTGTAATACAGTAATTACTCGCCAACCGCTTGGGTTATGTTACAGCCAAACAACAGTGGCTGGGAAGACCAAGCAAGGTCTTCTGGGAAATGGGGATTATTAGAACCACGGGCCATCGTAACATTTAACAAGGCCTAACTAAGTTGTTTGTTGCCTCACTAAACAGAAAATAATAACATAACGTTTCGAAAATAGTATATGAAATAATAATAACGGTAGGAATAATTACCGTAATGTTAATGATTTGCCTTCAATAACAAGACAGGATAAGTAATGCCATATTAACAAACGATTAACCGTGTACACTTTTTAATATTTCTTTGTGGCATGATTATAGCTAGCGTGTTAAACGAACACCCCTGTGGACCGTTTGTTCATGATGAAGCGTGTAGTTTATCGTATTGAACAATAAATTCCCGCGACCACTGTGTAAATTACGTCATAAATCCGTAAACAAACTAAAACACTCTGCTGGATGCACAAAGAAAATTTTGCTAATACCGGAGAATAGAAAACAGGCAGAAATGAAATACTTTGCACGGGAGAACTGGTGCTGTGGGAGCCAGAAGAAATTGGAGCAAAAGAAGAAATGGGAAATAATAAGAAGGAAGAGTCTGAAAAATAGAAAAGTCAGAAGTTTCACTACATCAGGCATGTTGAAAATCAGACAGAATTTTAAGGCGCTTAACAGACTAATCGATTAACAAGTCTGTAGGTATGAGGGTCAATTCCGCTCTCTTGGAATCAGTTTTTACATGAAAATCATCGCCCTGATGACGGAGGCAGCATCACCTCTGAAACGTTGGTGGAAATCTACCAGACTACAGCAATCTTCAGACTCACCGCTGTGAAAACCTCAAATTCTACAATATTTGTTCAGTTACTAAATTGTCTTGCGAGCTGATTGGTTTCTACAAAAAAGAAAGTTGATAATAAAGAAAGAACATTATGAAATGGAGAAAACTGATGGGACTTAGGAAATAAACTGTAATTCCCTACATTCTGCGCCGATTTAGAGCAGTGAAAGATCTCGAGAGGGGACGTATAAGCTAAATCCTTCCTTTCGCCATCTTTCTCCGCATTACACGTGCGTGAGACCCCCTTCCTCTACCCCGCCCGCGCTGTCTTCTCGAGAGCATCAACTTTATAACACAAACCATCATTTGTCACCCAGCAAAATTTACTTTCCATAAGTGAGACACGAGGAAACTCTTTGCGGTAGATTTAGCTGTTCTAAAAATAATGAAAGACGTAGCTGACTCCTGCGTTTTAACATTTATGTAATACATTTTTGTTGATTCTGTAAGTGTGAGAATATTTACACGCATTTTCAAGAATGTATCTTAAATAATATTTAGTTTGTTTATATTGTAAATTTCTGCATGATATGGTTTATGCATAATCCGAACAAATTCAGTTGTAGCAACCCCGAGGAGATATAATCCCGAATTTGACTACGTCACAAACAACAGTCCTTATCTGTCACAGACGAATAACGTCGAGTGGATTCAGACTAGAAGCAGCACAACAACACAGCATTACACAAACATTACGTTGGGACATTATCTGTTGTCTAAGGAAAGTTACATGATCTGTGGACGTTTCGATAACTGGCTCTGCTCCCAAAATCAGGTGATTTGTTGGCATTATACATACAATTTCTGTATATTCTGAAATTAAAAGGCACTCTGCTTTATCACTTTTACTTTTAAAAATCTAGCTTCCATGATTCTGTCAGATCTTTATTTTAAAATAAAGTATCTCAACAGATAATTCCTATTTTTTGTTAAAATAAAAATAATCTCTTAAAGACAGAGGAGAGACATTTTGCGAAATGTCATCAAAATTATACATATCACGCAGCTGGCAATGCTGAACATAAATTTGTTATAATGAATCGACCAATGTCACGCACCTTCAGAGAATAATTACGGCACACGAGTTGAAAAACTCGTGGTATCCATGAATACATAACCTTTACATGAATGGATACATAGGCCTATACATGCATACGTACATACTCACACACACGCATTCATTTACATGTGGAGACACGCTAGCTTATACACCTCTGTACTTGCGGTATAATTTGCTGTAAACGTGTTAGAACACCATTCCAGTAAGCTCGAAGCCTTTACTTTACGGAGTTTGGGAATTTTGGAAGCACAGCTTGAATTAGCTTCTTGTTTACGATAGATTTCGATATTGAATCAAATTACATGAACATAAACTTTGCTAAGCTTGTGCGTTTTCATTTTGAAGCGGCTTTTAAGATCGACCGGAGCTGGGTGTATTTTTTGTCATTCTGACATAAATGACATCGTTTCTGTCTCAGGAAGTTGTGTGACTAAATGTCTGAGAGTGTAAGAAGACATCAGTTAACTTTATGAATGAAGAGTTGCTCGAGTAAAAGAGAGAGAGAGACTTATCGACATCATCGGCCGAAGCTCTTCGCGACAGATTTAATGCAGCAATGAAAGATGTGTGTAATGTAGGATCTGATCCTAAGGGGTTCAGGTTGAAAGCTCATCAGTTATTACGGAATGTAAAGAGGGAGAATTTGACATGAAATCATATTTCTTCGAATTCCCACGTCTTCTTTCTCTTTTTATTGCATTTACTCGTCAGTACCGTACGGGCTGAAAAAACTCATTTGGTCAGAAATCGGAGTTATACATTTATAATTAATCGTTTATTTCTCTGTGAAGTTGTGTGTATTTTACTGTGCGATATGTAAATGCGCACATAGAATGGATTGTCTCTACAGTCAGTTCTTATGTATTTTGTTCCGAACTTTTATTTCACATTTATATCGCGGTTGGGTTTTGAAGCTAGGCCATAACATCGTGTTTAGCACTTGACGAGACAACACTTATCTAGGTAATATTTAAAAACCTGATTATCGCATCCAAGAAATCAGAACATAGCATTATTACAAATATATTTACTGATCTGTAGGAATGATTTGCTGTTAACTACAAAAATTCAATCAAACCTCTAAATAAACTGTAAGTACTCTGCAGATTTATGAATATAAAAGCAGGTAGTTGCCTGTGACCTATAAAAGATTAACCTGTAAATAACCTAAAATATTTTACATTTGAAATAATAATGAACGAAAAAATTGTTTTTGTTTTTATGTCATTAATGACGGAAACATAAAACTAGACTTTGTGTTTGTTGGTTGGAGAATCAACCTAATATTCAAAACATTATGAGTACATATATTTCAACGTTACGGAGGAACGTATTGTTTAAATTTCTTTGCGATTCTGAGATTTTGTTTATGTTTTAACATTAATCTCGTGTGAAGTACTGCTGATTTAATTGGTAACGTCAAAATATATACCTAGCAACAAAATGTCAGTAGCAGTGTTCAGGAATTGAAAGTGCATCTTACGGACTGAAAAACATACACACGTAGTAGGCCGAAAAGAATTACATCGTAACCCAGTTTCTTTTCACACAAAGTCTGTATTTAGTCTCGTATAAAGTTGTATTTCCATTGTAAAGTGAATGCAATATTCTTCTCAACCAGTAGAGACATCGAAGAAGAACGGAAATTTCCCTGGTATGATGTTATCCGTAGTTTCGGTGGCCACACATCGGCTTCTCCTCAACATCAAATTCCATGGATATTGATGTGCGATCTGTGATGTTCGTCCTGACACTGGGTGGATTTTCCTCCTCAAACATAAGTTTAGTCTGCCGATCGCTGTGTTATCTAACTCACAGTTCCTGCGGTGTTTAACTGACCCTACTTTACGTCACATGGGCCTACTGTCCTCAAACCAAGAGAGAACCACTTTTTTAGTAGGACGGGGCGAAGGGGCTGATTGGTCCTATTGCACATGCGTACGCCATTGTACGCATGTAGTCTCAAGCAGTTCACTGCATTGAAGATTTCTGTCTTCTGGATTGTTGCGCTGTGTAGTCGCCCTGATGACGGAGGCAGTATGACCTCTGAAACGTTGGTTAACATCGACCAGACTACACAACGCAACAACCCAGAAGACAGAAATCTTCATACTCATCGCCCTGATGACGGAGGCAGTATGACCTCTGAAACGTTGGTTAACATCGACCAGACTACACAGCGCAACAACCCAGAAGACAGAAATCTTTATACTCCCCGCTGTGAAAACCTCAAATCTTACACAGTTCACTACATTGTTTATACAAATAATGTATGCAGGGGTCGACGTGCGCGTTTTTGTGAATGAGCTCAGCCCACTCCCAGTGGACTTCTCCTGGTGCGAAGTACAGTATCAGTTGACATCTGACCCTCAGTTTGGTTGATTTGACAGTGTGGAAGTTCAGATTAGATATGTTTATGATTCACGTGTTGTGTTTCGGGCCCGCGTTGGTGTTTTATTTTATTTTATTTATTTTTATAATTTATTTAAATCTTCTTCAGTATCTAGACTATAGAGCGTCGGACGAGAGGATGACAGAGGGGAATAAATTGGAAAGGATGTGGAAGGAAGCGGTCTTGGCCTAATTTGAGGTACCATCCCGACATTTGCCTGGAGAGACTAAGGAAAACCACAAAAACCTCAGCCGATCTCCTGGCCGAGATTTGAACCTGGGACCTCCCAAATATGAATTAGGAGAGCTAATCACTTCACTAAGACGTTTGGTCGCTTTGATGTAAAAGTTTGTCTGTTGCTGCCTTTCTCTTGAACCAACTGTACTGAATCCTCGAAAATGTCTGAAATTCCATCAGGAAGAGAGCACAGTTCTTTTTTACGTACCCCAGTTTGAGGCACACTTGTTGACGTTTTAAGTGCATTAAGACGGCCATCCTTGTAAGAAAGTAATGAAATAGGTCTTCATTGCAGAACATAACTCTCCGAAAAGTAAAACCTTTGCCTGAGAAGTAAAGTATCTGCGACAGCGTAGGCCGATAGGCTGTAATATTGCGTTTTGCTGGTGATGTCTTCACCCGTTTCCACGCTCCCATCGTGATTTGTATTTTATTTTATTTGCCATCTTATCGCTTCATTCGCAAACACTCACACTGCACAGCAATCGTAGCATTGCCAACGACAGCAGAAGCTCGAGATGGTATTTGAGCCCGCTGTTGACAAACACAGACTCTCGAGGAACATAGTATTGGATAGGAATTTGTGTGTCAAAGAATTCAGTTGCGTCGAAGAAATTTGCCTCCAAGAGAGATCTCAGATACCTTTTCTTGTTTGCGTTCTGCAGTGGAAGCTTCTAGCCTTGAATGAGCTTTAGTTCATTGTTTTACAATTTGATGTGCGTGATGCCGCATTTTTATATGTTTTTAGTGTATTTTTTCAACTATGCGCTACATCAGAATCAACATCGCAACTCAAGCATATCTATGTTATTTAACTTACATAATAGACGGGTTTCGTTTTTTGCAACTTGCATTTGGAGGAAAACCTCCGCCTTCTTCTATAGTTCCTGCTTTGACCACCATATCGCAGCACCTCAATTTCTATTTGATCCATCATTTTTTATCACCTCCCGTAGGATATTTCAAATATGTTTTTGAGGTCGTGCAGAATAACACAAACTCAGCATCAAATTTCATCCAAATCCGTCCAACGGTTCTCGACTTGAAAGGACAGACGGACGGAAAGACATGACCAGACTATAATCCGTTCTCGTTATGCAGTTCGTGCAAAGGACGCGTAAGAGGTATGACGCACTGTGAACTATGTACTCTGTATTGAGATTTATAGTTCTCGCGGCGGCGAGTATAAAGATGGCTGTCTTCTGGGATGTTGCGCTTTGTAGTCGTAGAAATTGATCGACATTTCAGTGGTTTTACTACCTCTATCATCAGGGTGATTTTCATGATAATGAAAGAACTGAGCACTTCTAAAAATTGAGTCAGTTTTTGCTAGACTCAACGATAATATGCTAAAAAACAATTATCTGCAGTTCTTTGTTCTGTACTTGAATTTGATATTGACGTCAGAAGCATGATGAGTACTTTCAGGAATTAAATTTCAACCATGGCGTTTAGGTAGCTGATTCGAATTTTGTATCATATTTCAGTTTGCATGTATAATAGCTGTACATACGAATGTATGTACGAGCTTAGATAGTGAGATGTATTTCATAAAGATATGCGTGCAATAAACTATTTCCTACCGCTCAGAACGGCATTATTTTCCATGTGCCTTATTTTTGTTTGAATACTTAAATATTCTATAACTGCAGATATATTATCAGATATCTTTTGATTTCAACAGAAATTAAAAGGAAATGTCCACTTGATTAAATAGTTTTATTATAGTAATCGATTGTTCGGTATTAGTACTGCTCAGATCTGGCAAAAACCTCTGATTCCATAAAAGGCGGGTAATTTATTGTCTAGATGAGCGTTATATTAAATCCTGAAGAGCCTGCAGTTGTGTTCACTAACTGATGTTTGACTGTCGAATGGATGAAAACATAACTATCGTCAGTTCCTGAATATAACTGCAGGAATTCGGTGACTTTTATTTAAAGAACCATGATCTCAGTTATCATGTAACACAAAGTTATAGGCAATGCCTGATTTTTAGAACAGACAGACTGTCATAGCTGATTGCTGATAGCTGAAGTTCTGTACTTATTACTTCAGATGTCACTAACAGAGTAGTTGTAACAATTATTCTCATAGCTTTCTAGCATCTGTGCCCCCCCCCCCCCCCGGTTAGGTTCGTAGAAAATTACTCTGGCTGTGAAGTAAAGAAACAAACCATTAAGCAAGACAGCAGTTTAGAACTTCAGACTTTCTGTTCTGACATGCGACAAAGCACTGTGTAAATGACTCTCGCAGAAAGCAAAACGTTAGAAAATGTCTCTGCTTTCTGTCGCCAACAATCGCGAGTGTGAAGTCAGATTTGTTCTGCCTTGTTCCAAGTGGAACATTCCTCTCTTGCGCAGAAAACAATCCGGCCTTTGCGGTGTTTTACTGCGCGCGCCCTTGTCGGTTTTCCTCCCCTTGTGACTAAAATGGGTAGACCCAAGACTCCTTCGTCTTGCAGTGTTATTGTATTCTTTACCAGAAGACCGATTTGAAATTAACTCACTGCATAAACATGCCAAAACTGATAAACTGTAAGCAAAAGTACTTGAGGTAGAAGCAGTCGGTGAAAATATTCATGAAATAATTTAATGCTAGTCAGAAGTTGCTTATGTCGCTTCAGTAAATATGAGTGCCTCAAATTATAAAGTACAGTTACGGTTAAAACCATTGTACTAGTACTGCTTGTTCGAAAGGAACGAATCTTAATTGTTCCACATTCAACAAGATATGACTGAAACATTTGAATATGAAATACTGTCAGATATTGAACTGAAGCAAGAATGGGAAGAGTACATCAATTTGAAATTTAAATATTGTTTTAGTTTATAGGCGTAAGCTTAAAAGAGCCAAAAATTCCAATTTACAGTAGACGCAAAATAACTTCGGGTTTTTATTACCATTAAAAATGCACACTTGGGAGGGTCTACGATGCGACAGCACGTTCGAAGGGACAAAGAAGTCCTTTCTTGTATATTATAATGTGAAATTATTATGTTTATGTTGTAGAAGTAACGCGTGCAGGTTAATATGTGTGCCTGAATTAGTAATATTTTATAGTTCCTGTGGTTTGCAAAGTAATAAACTTCAGTGTAACAAATTTTGACCTATTTTTTGGAAAGTAAAAGGGTACATATTTTCGGTTCTAATCATGCTCAGAAAAACTCTTTGCCGTCCTGCTCCCCATTGCCAATTTCATCTTCCCTTCTCTTCTTACTGTGACGTAGCTCAAGCTTGGAATTATTTTGCATTCACTGTAGAATCCTACGTGAACATTGCCAGCAGAGATATGTTCATCTTTGCACAACAAAGAATGCATCTTGCTATTCTTAGAAGTCAAGACCGTTGATCAGATATCGAGTAAACTTTCAGGGTTAATAACAGTTGCCTAACGTACACAATAGACGAGTTTTTTTAATGGGGTTATTTTGCGCGAGCTGGCAAGCACTGAACAAGTGCAGCAACAATTTGTCGGTCCATGTAAGTGGCCGCCGTGATACTGCGGCAACTTCTCCGTCTCTGCTGTTAAGTGTGTAGTCTAAACAAAATACACCAGGCGAACTCGCTGCACTGCCGGGTCCAACGTTTCGTTTCATGCGTCATACTTGATATCAGACAAACATCTACGACATTACCTAATTGAATATCAGCAGCCGCATCTTTCTAGTTTGGTCACATTCGTGACAATTTAAAGCATATTATTAAGCGGCAATGTAACTGAGCGGTATAAGTTTTACTTTGTGAAAGTTGTGTAAAGGAACGGATTGGCCGTGTTACACGCCCCATATATACGTGGATCGAGTTCCGTTCGAGACAGGTATATTTGTCCGTGTTATTGTTTTCTTGTGGCTGGGGTTTCGTCGTGCTGAAAACACGTCACCCTATATCTGGTTGGATGATCGTTTACCTCTGCTTAGGCATGTGAACGTGAGGCCAGCTGTCAAGCTAGTCGGCTTTGGCTCTCAGAGAGCTCTTACGCTACGGATTAAAAAAAATGTTTTCTTGTGAAAGTACCATAGGCCATATAATGGCTAGTTCCCATTCTTGTGTTGTTTATTCCTTTATCAGAACTTTGTAGTAACAGAAAGTCTGGCACCAAGAAGAAGATTATTTTATGACCGTAGGTTGCTGGATGGAAGTGTTCGTGTTAACATTTGCATTTTACAAAATAAATAGTTTTGTTTTCGCTGACCTATTGTAACAGCGCCAGATATTAGTAAAGTAGTCATATGAAGGATAATATGGGCTGGACATGTACCAGGTATATGGGTTATAAGAAATAAATCCGATAGTTTAGTCGGCAGGCCGGAAGGGAAGACTCCTTTCGGAAAACGTATGTATGAGAGGCTAATATTGAAATTTATCAAATAAATAGGATGTGAGTGTGTAAACTGAACTTATTTGGCTCGCGATATGTTCATGTGTTGAGTACTTAAACTGCAGGATCCAAAAGGCGGGAAATATCTTTAATAACAACAATTGTTCGCTTCTCAAGAGGACTCAGTAGGAAATCATTACTTTTACATGGCATTTACGACATTTTCAC
This sequence comes from Zootermopsis nevadensis, assembly GCF_977971745.1. Taxonomy (NCBI): domain Eukaryota; kingdom Metazoa; phylum Arthropoda; class Insecta; order Blattodea; family Termopsidae; genus Zootermopsis; species Zootermopsis nevadensis. The sequence goes on from NW_028259162.1 coordinate 10,011,728, forward strand.
CAAACAAAATTTCTTATGAAGAGCCACAAAGTTTTTTTATCGAAATAGGATGACGGGTTATATATTTTAGATTAACAGTTCTTGACATACCAAACAAATATCGCAGTAGGCAAATAAATCAAAATTGTACTGCTCTGAAGACAGGTAATAAATTCCCGAAGCAGATTAAAATCAAGTGAATCTTTTGTTTTAATTTTCGTTAAGTAAGACTATATTTGGAAAGTATCTAGTGCATAAATACCAAATTTTGTTCAAGACGACCTTAAAGTGTCCCATAACACATTTTTGGAACGTAAAGGTAATGAAAATCTAAACTCGATTGCACATAAATGGTGGATGACAAACCGTTTTGTCTCCTTCTAGTATTCTACAGATAAAATACAAGAGAAACATTCAGACATAACAGAGAAACATAAAAAGTTTAGATTTGTTGAAAACCTTTGGAGAGAAATCCAGTTTTGTAAGTTACATTACAATCCATCTGTGTTAACAGGCATTGAAATCTCTTCAAGAGCTACTGTAAGGCTAAAACTTGTCTAATTTGCGCTCACTGACACAATGTAAACTTTTAACACGATCTTCTTATTTTCTCGGGAAAAAAACTCGTGGAACAGCATCAAAATATTACCTTTGTTTTTAGTTGTGAGACTTTGATATAACATGGCGTAACAAGCAGTAGGAAAGGAGGTTCTTTTATTCTCCGTAACTATATTTCAAGGTGTGAGTTTTCATATCCTTTTGTTTTCTTTACACAAATCAAGAGTTGAACCAAGGGTTGAACTTTGCGTGTAAAATGAAGGGGTATGAAGCAAGGTTAGAAAGAAAGGGGGTTGGTTAAAACTTTAAAACAGTATCACAAATGTGTTCCTTCGCTGAGACCAAGCGGCCCTTCGTGTCCTTTCTCTTTGCTTTTCTTTGTACCTGACGCGTTACACGCTGAAAGCTTGATCGGTCACCCACATAATTCAACAAGCAGTACCACTATTGTGTGTAGGTTACGTAGTCTTGCCAGTCATCCAGCTACAGTACAACTTCCTCTTCTCTATTATCCAAACGAGATTAACTTCTATAACACACAACCTAGGCGTACGTAAGTCATGAAAGTTAAACAAGACTGGTAGTTGACACTGTGCGCTTCTTAGGAAATATTATTTGCTATATCACAAATCAGTCTAGAGCAGACAAAGGGTGATTAAGACAGCAGGATCGACGTCCAGTAATCCACGTGTCATACCTGGCCACTGTCAGGTTTGTAAAGAACGCATTATCGGGTATAGTATGTCCTGACAGTTGTCTGATGACACTTTACGGACGGAATGTGATAAATCCATATTGAGGAATTACTTTCTAATTGCAATTTCCAGGTCCATAGCCCGGACTCCTAAATTTCCCAACGCAGATATATTTACCTGAAGTTCTTCTGAATGTATCTTTGTCTGATATTGTCTTATTATTCTACAAGCGATTGTCGTTTTGTTTTGGAATTTTATTATTTCAAATGTTCATCTCCAAAGTTCTTCAATCCTTCAAATAAAACATAAATATTATTTGCGCTGTAGGGCCCGTTAAATAAATCTTGGATAAAGATAAAATAAAATTTTGTAATACGATTGTCTTCTTGTATATCTTCTGCATCATCATCGTCATCAATCATCGTTGGACCCGCGGGATTTCATCTCATATCGGCTAATATCACCAGTTCTACATTTTATATATCGGCAAGGGGCTCACGTTTATTGATCTAATACATTCTAGTTCATATTGGTAACACGTTGTCTCTATCCATCCCAGTCACCATTTATTACGAGTTAAAATAGGTTGTAGATTACTGTCTTCTGGTTTGTAGTTTGATAGAAGTTTACTAACGTTTCGGATTTAACTTCATCATCAAAGTAATTGCCCTGATGATGGAGACAGCAAGCACCTTTGAAATGCCAATTAACTTCTACTAGACTACACAACATCCCAGGAGACAGTCATCTTCATTATCCGCCGTCAGATTCAGAAATCTCACCTCAGAAATAGTTTGCCCAAATACGTTAATAACAACATTGATGCAATAAGTCTTATCATCACTGTAATGGACTGAATCATGGTCAGTACTTTTAGGGACAAGCGACCAGAGAGAACTAAAACAGTGTCTCGTTATTTAGGAGAATGGGGCGAACATATAGAAGCGCACGTGAGTGTCAAACGTATCTACCTACATGAATACCAGTCTTTCTCCCTAGCATTTCAGATAGTCAGGAATTCTCAGTCATTGATGACCTCGAAAGTTCATTATCGTATTCCCTAGAGCCAGTTGTATAATTGTGGAGGTATGTGCATAGATCGATGGACAGACATACAGACTGATAGTGTGACCTGTCCTTTGTCATGTAGCTCGTCTAAAGAACGCATTGGAAAGTGGGTTTCATCTATTTTAAACAAAAGCAATTAGCCTTTTCCAGTGACCTGAAACTTGGCAACGATCATTCAGAAAGTGAAACCCATCTATCATTCGATGTATTTGTCGTAATTTCTGCATGGTTTTGTTAATTAGCACTGACAGTTACAGCGAATGAATATGATTTATGTGTTCCATGTGAAATTCGATATTAGGCTGCAATATGACACGTTGTGTAAAAAAGGAGAGATAAAAGCTCTACATGCCAGAAATAAATTACTTTGGAGAAACGAGTCACGTGCCAGTATATAATATGAGACACACGAGGCACATAAATAGTTCCACGTATTACAGCTGCGAAGGTAGGATTGTCAGACTTTGACCCACGAGGGTCAAGAGAAATATAAACCAGAAAATGGAATAATGAAATATTTCTGTGTGCTTTAAATTACGAACTCGGAGGACAGGGGGCTAAAATGTTGAACATAACACTTTTAAGCATGTAGCTCATCTAAACAATATGTAAAATGGTGGCTTTTACTTAACGTAAACACATCGCATCTCCATTACCAATATCAGTTTTATAGTAGGTAAATAGTTCCGCATATTCCAACTTTAAAGGTGGGATTACCAGCTTATGGCCCTCGAGATTCAAGAGGAATATACACCGAAACATGGTTTAACGGAATGTGGATGTACACTTTTAATTACAAACTCAGATAAAAGTCTTTTTTTCGCACCGTTAGTTTGTAATATGTAACGTCGTCTCTGTAATATAAAGTTACAACTAATTGCAGAATTATGGGACTGCTTGAAACACGACAAGATTATGTAGCCTTTTCTGCACCCCTAGTCTATATTGATATGTGTAGTTTTACACATTAACAGCACTAAAGTCTTTATGAGATGGTTTCATCGATTTTGCTGGTACTAGATGGTCTCAGAATTATGCGTGCGTGTGAACGACACATGCCTAAACCTTTCTCGGACCTAAGAATTTACTTAGGTGCAAACACGTTAATTGCGAACCCTGTAATAATGACACTAGATACAAAATCAGTAAACTGGTGATATTTATTCCATGTTCACCGTCTCTTCTGAGGTAGTTAGTGAAGATGCACAACAAATATATCTGGCTCATTATTAGAGGTGTCTGAGGACCACCATTTCCGGTCTTATTGTGGTTTATTCTATTCTATTCCTTTCTATTCTATTCTGTGTTATTCTGTTCCATTATGTTACGTTCTAGCCTTGTAATCCTGGGGTCCCGGGTTCAATTCCCGGTGGTGCTCAGATTTATAACTTGTGTTGGACAAGACCGTGGTCTAGGCATCACGGAGTTTTCCTCCGGGGGCTTCCCTGGTTTCTCCGTGGCATCCCAACAATTCCTCCACTCACACACACACAGAAGAAGGCAATGGCAAACCACTTCTGATCATCTGCCAAGAACGTATATATGGATGAGCAGGGCCCTGACAACCTGAAGAGGATGGAAGGATCCTGTTCATAATATATGGACCTGTCGTCAGACAGAACACTAAAAAAAATGTTGTGTTGTTCTATTCTATCTTGTTCATTGATATTCTATTGTGTTCTGTCCCGTTCTGTTCTGAACTGCTCTTTTACATTCTGCTTTATGCACTCCATTCTCTTCTGTTCCGATCAATTCTGATTTATTCTGTTATATATTTTTGTTGTGTCCTGTTTTAACCTGTTTTATTCCTTTAATTTATGCTCCATTCTTTTATCCTCTGTTTCTTTACTGCCCTCTTCTTTTTTGTTGTGTTTAATTTTATTCTGTTCCGTTATGCTCGGCTCTATTCTATTCTGTTCCGTCGATTCTCCTATATATGTGTATGCATGACATAAGAGGCGCACTTATGGTGCGCAAGGAAGACAGGTGGATGTTACATGCAGCGCCTTGAAGTGCTTCAAGACGCCCATCGTCTTGTTGCAGTTGCCTGAACCGTGCGGATGTGATCAAAGTATATGACGGCCGAAGTTCGTCTGCGCCTGCCATAACAGTGTTATGCAACGAGGCATCGGAGCTTGAAGTCCTGTCCACCGGACCAGATCTCTACATAGAGTTCGTGGCCAACTCCGAATGGCCTGGACAAGGCTTCAAGTCCAGCTTCCAGTTCCAGCCGATAGACTCCATCACTAGCGACAGTCCGTCAACAGGTCAGTGAAATGAGTTTGTGTAACTGATGCAGTCACGTCCTTACCCGAGCTCAGTAAGTTGTCCTGGAAAAATATAATAATGAAGTCTAGGAGTCACATAAACGTTGTTTGATTTTATGTTCACGTCTGTTTATCAGGTACTGGAAACGCATTCAGAATTTTACAGTACCAAATATAGGTTGTCACAAAAAAGATATATGCACACGTTAAATGAATAAAGTAAATATATTTTAATAAACTAAACCATTGCAAACGACAGAATTGGCACTTACTGAATTAGCAAATCAAGTGCAGGTGTTCAAAATGACCTCCGTCACCTTCATGGCACAGTTGATAACGGTGAACAGATGTCTAACAAACGGCGCCTAAAGTTATTGCTGTGTGTACGTCTTTTTTGAACTCTCTGTATTAGACCTCTTATATCGTATGTTATAACAAATGTGTGTAAGTATGATTTGAGGTTTTCACAGCGGTGAGTATGAAGATTTCTGTCTTCTGGGTTGTTGCGCTGTGTAGTCTGGTCGATGTTTACCAACGTTTCAGAGGCCATACTGCCTCTGTCATGAGGGCGATGAGTATGAAGATTTCTGTCTTCTGGGTTGTTGCGCTGTGTAGTCTGGTCGATGTTTACCAACGTTTCAGAGGTCATACTGCCTCCGTCATCAGGGCGATCTGAAACGTTGGTTAACATCGACCAGACTACACAGCGCAACAACCCAGAAGACAGAAATTTCGAATGTTTATAACTTGCTCCCATTGGAATATCACCACGCCGAAGGTAGACTACAGTAAACATCAAATAAAACATTTTGTGTGGTAAAATGCTGTCATTTCTGATTTATGTGCAGCACAGATATTCTTCAGAAGATTGTAATGACTCGGCTGATAAAAAAATTCTGTGCTCTTCATGTAACCCTAAGTTAATCATCGTGATATGAGATACCGGCATTCAACCCCACCCAGAGCCAAATAAAGTCAGTTGACATCCTCTCTCTCTCTCTCTCTCTCTCTCTCAGTTTGTTTAATTTTAAAAGGCTCACTGCCACTTTAATACAGGTCTTAATTTTGTATCAGTTCTCTAAGATTTACAGTCTGAAAGAATTAATTCTGTTTTTAAAATGTAATGCTGAGTATGTTCAAAAATGGGAGCTTACCCGTCTTAGTCTCGTGCTTGGATTTCGTATTTATGGATAAACTATGAGACAGGGCACCGCTGAGTGTAACGTGATTACGGTGCGTGGGCCCTGTGGAAAGTTTTCTATATGCATTCTGCATGTATGGGACCCCACCCACTCACTCATTATACGGACGCTTGAGTTAGGAGTTATTTAATCCGTTCACTTGGTTTAAATGAGATACGAACATCCTTGTATGGAGTTTAAACATATTTGCTGCGGATGAATGTGAGAAAAGACGTCATTGCGCCAGAAACCCATAAATACGTTGTCTTTTGTATCAGTTATTATGAAATTATTGACATTGAAGAGTTATAATTTATTTACTAGCCGTGTAATTTAAATTCTCCCGGTTGTGTACGAAATCGTATGTAAATTGTACGTTAATAAATATGAAATTGAATGATCCATTGAATGATTCTTTCGGTCTGCAGATCGTTCGCGATTTTCAACGTGAAATAATTACATTTATATAAAAAGTTGTTACCAAGTTCCAAATGCGTAACTTACTTTAATGAGCAGTAGATCTCAGACAGAAAGGAATAGCCTGTAGGCACGTCAAGCTTTAGCAACAGGCCTGTCTCTCGATTTATGAGTTTTCGCTACAACGAACCATACTTATTTATATTTTATTATTTACGAACATAATTCTGTTGCAACAAAGAGCCAATTACTTTCTTATGAATGATCTCTTGCGCTTGTTATACGCATATAATTAAGGCGTTAACAAATACAGTTGTTTGTTTTTCGTTTACGGAAGTTCTGACGTTAGTAATGTAACTACAGTAACTGCTGTGCATCGTAATGTTTGAGGTTTGGGCATTTTCTATTGTCTTTTCCGACTGTAATTTATATGAATTTCTAATCTCACCCAAGCTTGCTACGTGTATTACCTATATCACACTCGTTCATTTGATGACCGCAATAATATTTTGTGAAGAATGCAGACGAAACTCATTATCAGGCGTATGTATTTTTTGTGTCCTGCTGTTAGTTCACGTCTTTTAGCTTCCTCGGCCACCTGTTTTCTGACACTCTCAATCCGTGTTTTACCTGTAATCAGACGTTTCGTAGCCAAGTGGTATTTGTCAGTGAGAAATAAATGTGTTAGTACTGGATGCGGCCTTTCCTTAAATCGTGCGTAGTTCATTAGACATATTAATCAAACCATGTCTCCTGAAACATCGTGTCGAGGATTTCATGAAAACTGTTTCATAAAGCTGGGGGCCTGTGGCTTTATCGAGAATGCTGTTCTTAAATTCAAAATCATGCAAAGGGTCACTTGAATCAACCGTTGCTCGATAGTCCTTTCATGTGACTATGTGACCTTGAATTTAAAATAGCGGCATTTTTTTATTAAATCATAGTTTAAAGTCTAATGAAACCGATTTTATACTACTGGTTTCCTCTTTTTATGACCCGCCGAAAGAAGACTAAGATAAAGCGAACTGCGTTATTTCCAACGCACAGCATTTACTTACGAGAGAAAGAGAGTGGTGTGGATGAAGGAGGTATTCTGGATAAAATTGCTGCCGGATTAAATAGAACGTAGAAGGAGCATGGGGAAAGAAAGTAATAAGAATTGAGAGGGGAGTAAGAGTGAAAAGTTAAAAATGGATCCAGATTAAAGTATAGATCGCTATAAGAATGGCGAGAGAGGAATGAGCTGAAATTGGAACAGTGTTACGTGGAACAGTGAAGGAAGATGAAATTATGAAAGAGATCGATCACGGCTGAAGATTAAGGACAAAAAGAGAAAGTCTAGAGAGAGAGGAGGCAGTGAGGAGAAGTGTAGGCTTAAACGGAAGTAGAAAATGAGATATAGGCCGAAAGAATAAGGAGGGCGAAAATGATGGGAGGAGTACGCAGTGATAATAAGTGTAATGAGTGTGAAGGAAAAGTGGGAATAACGAGAGAAAAAGTGAGACGCAGAGTGAGAGGAGGTAAGGTGACGTTCAGAGGAGGAGTAAAAGCGAGGTAGGTGCAAGAATGAAAGTGGCGGGAGTTACAAATTTACGGAAATGTAAAGGTGCCCAACTGCAGCCGTGCGTATTAAAGTACAGCCCGAAAGGCGTAGTTCCCATTTTAGACTTTGTATCGTGTCAGAGAGCGTTTATATGCGCTACAATTTCCAAACATTCTCGTCAATTAATGTTGTGTGTAGCCTGCCATTGGTTTTAAATATAGCTTTAATCTGTAAGAGGATGCTTACATGTAATACGTAGGCCTGCAAGAATTTAATTGCAAGATTTCACTTTGAACATATTTGTGGATGGGAGACTTATAGACACATTAAAACTGATCAGGGTTGAGGGATTGAACTGGACACAGCTGGCTCAGGATAAAGCACAGTTCGGGGTTGTTTTAAAAAAGTATGAACGTTTGGGCTCTGTAAAAATCGGAAAATGTCTTGGCCAACTTAGCAGCTATCAGGTGTTCAAAATGAGATCTATTCCAAAGGCTAGGCGCTAAACAGCACACTTCCCAAGAGGGTAAATATAAAAGACAAACGATAAAAGTAGTAGTTTGTATACTATTTTATGGATTAATGTTAGTTGCACTTAGTTATAAGATAGATAAATGTCAGTACGAGGAAGATACACGATCATCATAGTAGTTTATATCCCGTAGCATCAATGCGTACCTTGGCATTAATTCTCTGCCACCAACTTATCAACATTTGGACGTTAGTAAAGATTAATAGTGTTTCCGTTCGTTAAATATTCTCGCAGCTCAGATTGGCAAGTTAAGGGGCCTCTGAAGTTCAGAATACCTGCTAATGTAACATAAATTCCGGGTTGTTTAAAATTTATATTGATCGGCAGAGATCATTAACAAATAATTTAAAATCTTGCCGAAATAAATTACTGGAAGAACGATAGTGAGTTACAGCAATAAATTTCATGGTAATTAAGATCAAAGTAATTAGTAAAATAATTACAGATAACTCCATTCTACTTTACACATAACATTCCACGCCATTTTCCAAATATTAATATGCTTTTAATTATGGTTTAATGGCACTGTTAGTAGCACATATTATGTAGAGTGCAACATATTATTGCGTTATAAAAATTATTATTCGTTCCGAAATAATGTTGCTTGGAATATGTCACAGTGTCGGTATGAGAATTGAAGCAATATCATTTTTGCGGTAATTATGATAAACGCTTGAAATGTGTAATAGATTAATTCTGCAATCATGTGTTTGATTACGTATCTCAAGGATTTTAGTAGGATAATCTGATGAAATTATTATATAAATTAATTTTATCATTACCTACATATTTAATAGTGTTTAATTATTTTATTTTTATTTGTTAATGTAATTTTCGGGGCTTGCAGAAATACTTAATAATTTGACGCATTCTTTAATTCTTATAAATAAAAAATCTGAAATTGTTTCTTATGTGTAGTGTTATTTTCTACAAATACGTAATTTCATAGAGCCTAAAGCCTGCTGTTTTATTGACAAAATATGCGCACGGAAGTAAAATATAGCATCTGAAGTCATCTACTGTATCCTTATATTAGCTTCCAGCACTTTGCTTTCTAGGATATTGGATGTGTATGATCAGTCAAAACGAAACACCACAATTTCCTATTATGAATGTTTGCGCTCCACTTCCACCCAGCCTTTGACAACTTTATAATGAAACCACAATGACAGGCGAATGAAATTTTAACACGTTTCTACGCTGCATGCTTAAAATTCGTTTCAAATATTGAGGCACATGCTTCACATAGAATTGCACGAGTTCAATGGTATGTAAAATCATCAGTGTAGGAGATGTTGCATTTAATCTCCTTTTAATAGTTCTGAACGGTTTGTAAGAAGAATAGGTAGCATTTGAAACGTGTAGAGAATTACACAGGTAGTGGGAAGTTTTCATGATTTGTAATCTTCACCAAACGTTACTAAAGCCGGTCAAATTAATGAAAATTAAATGCATGGAATTTGTGTTGCAGAAGAGAAATTAATGCAGAATTTTAGTGGGAAAACGCGGAGGGAAGGAAACGCCTCCAATAAAAATTATAAATGGGCGAATTGTAATGAAATGCTTTTTGGAATTGTAGACTGGATTCGACTTCAATTTTATAGTGATATTTTTGTTTTCCGACAACACAGTATACATTTACTGCTTTAATATAGCGACAAGTTTCCTCAGTCCGCCGTCCATAAAAAAGGATATAGTGTATTGTCCAAATCACGAATAGACTGGTAAAATCTTCTAATGGTTCCGTTACGTTCTGTTATTACTTTTACGTACCACGGAACATATTATTTGTCTTTTATTGGTTACTTAAAAATATAAAAATAGTTATAACAAATGTAACTTAAAAATGAAAATATTAGCCAGGCTGGACGAATACTAAATCCTTCGACAGAAAGTAGGAAAGATTTGCCTTGCCGACTAGATTATAATTAAATTCGTCTCTACCTCGAGTTCTGTATCTTATGGACGGACATGAAATTAATAGGACATTTTCGAAACGCGCACGAAAACAAAGAGGACATATTCGTCTACAAAAAGGGGGTATGTTTGTTGCTGTATTTTCCATTCATTATGAAGCTGAATTGCATACAAGTTAAAAGTGGTACTTGATTCTTGTACTTGATAATGACTGCAGGTAAAGAGCAGTGAATGTTTTCATCTCTTGGCTTAAAATTATAGTTTTAAAACTCCTTATTGGCATACCACCGACGTTTAAAAAATAGTTTCAAGCTTTCAGCTTAACATGAATAAATGCAACTGTGAGACCCTTGCTAATTTAGAAACCACGCCTGTGTCCGCTCATGGCAAGAGCAGTTTCTCTCAGAAATATGTACCCCCACCAGTGGGAAGTGACAGAGCCTGATTTACGCAGCAGATTTCAACTTTACACTCCGGACACTACATTTATCTTCTGCAGCAGCCACATTTCGCCAACAGCAAAGAACGATAATACTTTCATTTAAACATTAAAGTTGGCGTTTTTAATTTTCTCAGCGTCATAATACGAAATACAATACACCCACTCGTTTATGCACTATTTATTTCGACGATAAATTCTGAATTTAAAAATGCATGTATTCAGTGTTGTTGCGTCGTGTAGTCTGGTAGACGTTTGCCAGCGGTTTGGAGGTCCTTGCTGTCTCCATCGTCAGGTAAATGTGTAAGCCGCGGGTCCGGCTTACTAATCGAGTGATATGGGTTTCTTTCTGCTTGTTTTCTAGCTGTTTTTGATCATTTTTAATTCTAATTTTCTTCCTCATATTCAGACACATTTAGCTATTCGATCAGATGACCTTGACGTGTTTTATACTGGATAAACTCTAATGTTATTATCCAGCATTTTTCTGAAAGAGGAAAATGCTGTTGTAGACATACGATGATCCACATAGGATTTTTAGAATAATTGATAATGGGGTCATATTAAACGCAGACCGGTTTCTTATTGATATGGCACTCCCCCATGTAGACAGAACAATCGCAAGTTAGAATGAATAGAGCCCAACATTAGAACGCTGCACAGCTATAGATGACTTAACTTCTGCCCTTTGACTAATAATCGATTACTTCTCCAATAGAAATGTAATGGTCCAGTAAATTCAACTTCCAGGCCCTTTATTGTGCAGTCAGAAATATCGCCGTTGTCAGAAAGTGTTCTTGGAACCTTTTATTTCGAGTCCAGCTTTTGTCCATTAGTCTGTTAACTTTCCACGCATCGTCTCAACCGCTAATCATCCCGACAACCTGCTCTTAACATCCGCCCACAGATCTGCTCTCTGATCCTGTTCCCTGCTGATAAACGTTGTACGATGTTGCTGTGACCTTGAATGATGTAATTTTGTGATGGCTACTGCAGTGTCAACTGCATGGAAATGTGTGATTGCTGGATTTGACGTAATTTCATAGTCCAGGCCCGATAACGGGTTGAATAAGCCGCGATGTATTTCAATACGTTGCTATCTGAGTGACTGCAGAGGCTGAGGAGTTATGGTCTGGTGAAAGTTATGGGCTGGGAGTCCCAAGGCGTGCTGTGCCCCGAAATGTGCAACGCGGAGTGTACCGACCGTCACGTGGCAGAGAAATGAAATGTAACTGTGACATTAGCGGAACACAATTCAGACATGGGGGATAGACAACACGCCGCTCATTTTGGGACATAGAGACGGGAGCGGGCCAATTATTAAAAATAAGGTCTGAGATATTGTCGATAGCGTACATAACCACGCCATCTTAAAACTGGCGACTTCGCTCGCAATAAAGAACAGGAAATACAAACACAAACACGGAAGCACTATTTCCGTGTTTAGCACCCCAAAATCTATAAAGTAAACTTATTTTTATGCCTATAACAAGAAATGACCCAACATTTGTTGAACAATGTAATATGTAATGACGGCAATTTGTAATGAATTGGAAACTGTGTGAAAGGAAGTGTTGGTGGTGGTCTAATTTGAAGGCATTATTCTGATATTTGCCTGAAGCGACTGAAAAATACTTACACAGTATTGATTCTGTAATGTTCCTTCTGTTATTTCATTTCGTGAATGCTAACCTTTACGTTCTCTTAATAACAGCGTAAAGAAAGCGCGTGAGACGAGCAAGGACCTACAATACGAAATTTTATCAAAATCAGTCCAGCGGTTCTCGAAGTATGAAATGACGCAGCACAAAATAAATTGTATATAATTCCCACTTTTCTTACAGAAAAATATTACTGGACATGAAATGTATGTTTCAGTTTTCTGTAAACCGTTTGTTCGAGATGTTTTTCGTTTCGAATGATATTTAGCTAGTCACGATCGAGATACGTGTAGGACCTCATATATGTCTTCATGTAGTACTAGAAACTACTGTCCACAGATCACGAGAAAAACCCTGCTGAGGGAAGTCGTTTCTGGTGCGGTGCGGGGGGAATGTTTCATATCAGCTGGACTAGAGGGCTGCTATTGGTGGGAAGTGTGATACGTCAGAGTTTTACGCTACTACACACAGACTGAAAACATCAAGCGTGTAGTGAGCGCACTTGTAATGTGTTCTGCGGGTGTTGCGACAATATTCTAGATTAAATCACTGTGCCTCTGTGAGGTAAACTTAAAGCTGTACCCATTTGAACACATGAAAGCTTGTCGTCTGTTGTTCGTTCAGTGGTTGTGGAACGAATGCTTTTAGGATCGGTCGTCACTCACCGCGAAATCTTGTCCATGCGCGTATATCGAATTCCTAGCAGGGATTTTCTCCTGATCTGTGGACTGTACTGATTGATATTAACGAAAATTAGAACATACCAGCTAATGTTCGTAAAAAATATAAAATATCACGAAAATCTGTTAACGGTTCTCAGGTTATTACAAACGGGCAAACAGACAGGTCGAAGCTAACAGTCGACTTTTTGTATCTTCGCTGCGAATGAGCTCGAACGTCCTCAGTCAGGACATCTGGTCTCCTGGCCTCCTACATACGAGGTGAGGCTAACTACTGCGCAGTGGCATTTGGTTTCTGTCTAAAAATGTTTGAGATGATATTTATGATGATAAATTTGAGTAATTGTGAATATTAAACGGATTTAACAATAAAAATGGGAAGGGCCTGAACATTATCAAGCCCAACTGTTCCTGTATTAATGCGTTTCCTATTTAGAATTTCACGAACATAATGTGGTGATGATATGGCGCGACAGCAATTGGGAATATCATCTATTACCGATGACGGTGCTGTCAGACATGGCAAGGAATTAATCAGAACCAATTTATTACAATGTGACAGTCTCACATTTCAGACAGGCTGTGATAATACATAAAACCGGCCAAGGATTAGCATTTTGAATATGTTTTTTGAACACTTGCCATTGTGCTGTGTTTCTCTTTTCTCAGAGTACTCCGGGAAATATAATTTTGACGTTTCAGACACAATCAAACCACTAATCAGCTTCGATGACAATCCACCATCGATAATCGATATACACCACTGCTACAGATTTATCATTTGAATAAGAACAATGCTGTCAGAATTATTAGTGATCTGTGTTTTATGACGCTGCTCGAGTTTTGTTACGCGTTGCTTCCAACGTGAAGCTCTAATTCCGGTATTTCAATTACCACGCGCCGGTGTTTAGGATAGAGATTACAAATGCTTCACATTATGCTTATTTTTGTATTATTCGTTTATGATTTATCAACGATTTTAACTGCTGTTTGTATAGCGTCGAATGATAGGATGTTTAATGAAAAACAAATTGGAAAATTTGTGTAAGAAAGAATGCGTAGCCTAATTTAAGGAATCCCGGAATCTTTTTGGAGGGATTAAATCAGGTTTTCGGGCCGAGATCTGAACACGAGGTTTGATACCGGGAACTAACTAGTACGAGGGAGTACTAACCCTTAAACCGTGGGGTGTCATTATCGTGTTGAAGAAAAGCTGCTTCTTGTCAGGACGAGATCTAAAAGTACATTTCTTCAACTTCCTTTCCGCGATGAACATCAGTCGCATTGACATCATTCACTGCGATTTTCACGAATATAATTCGGAGACGTATTCTGGCAGAACTATGAAACGCACAGAATTTCGTGAATGTCTAATTGAATGGTTTGTTTCATATAGGAATATTGAAGCATTAATACCCATCACGCCTCCGTAATATTAAAATAATAAAATGTTGCAAATTTTTAAATGTGTCTTAAATATAAATGTTTGCGGAATATCGTAGGTGTCGACAGTAAATTTCTTCTTGAGATGATAATAGTCACTCATGAAGTTCAGAAACCACGTGTTCAGAAGAGTCAGTCGCAAACGTGAAGTTCTTTGTAACGTTTCTTATCATGCTAGTCTTCATTCCTGGACTGGAGGACCACCTGTCAGCAACTGCTTATTCAACATATCCTCAGCTGCCCTCCGCCATATCTGTAGGCCTTATTCTCCGTCCTCCGCAGTGGTGAAAGGGAGCCACTTCACGCTGTTCCTTGACATGTTGATTGAAATATTAAAATGGTGTGCTTAAGTTCATCCAAACATGTCGTGATACCTGTAGAAGTACGGACTCGTGTCAATCCTAGTAATGCTACCGGTTTTGTAATGCCATCTTCTGTGCTCTTGCTATAACTAGCAAGTGTTTATCTTTCTTCATTGTATCTTAGCTTCATGAATAACCGTAAAACAACGGCGATCACTAGGTCTAAAGTTTTTCAATGTACGAACAAGAAATCAATAAAGATGGAAGCATGCAGCGTAATGCCTTTTAGAATAGTAATGTTTTATGCATGTTAGAACCAAGTACGTCGTAAAAGATAAAAAGTAAGTTTGGTTATGTTGTTTGCCCCAGAAGTCACACAGCTCAAAGCTTAATGGTAAATTATTTTGTCGGTGGGATATGGAAGCTTCAGTTTGCCGGTTCCAGTGGTAACACTGGACGCCTGTCACTCTAACAAGTTGTTGGTTTGACGCATTTTTTCGCATTTATTGCTGAATTGTTTGTCTAACAAGCATTATGCCGTTTTGAACAGTGCGGCTTGTGTTTATTGTTTAACATCAGTTTCTATGAGTGTGTTTAATCTGGCCGAGTTGTGTCTACAACAGAGCGGAGGACACGCTCATCATATGTTGTTGTAATGTAATTTTAACCTTAACATGTAATTATAATCTGTTATGTTTAATAAACATGATATTCAAATTTGGATTGTCTGACTTTTGGGTCGTGCCAAAATGCTCTGCATTCGTAATAATATTTCTCAGTGTTACATGCTATATCATGATGGTTCCACACGAAGTGGGTTATTTTATTGCTGTAGTAATATGAAATGTAATTTCATTCGTTACGCATGTCTATAATCAAACTACGAACACTGCAAGCAAATTAATCCTCAATATTCCTCATTTGTATTTATTTACATACAGGACAAAATATAAATTTTTAATCATATAAATTGGTTCTGATTTACTCGTATATATGACGTCATTTTAGTTAATACTTTGTAGGCAAACACAACTAAATGATAGAACACGCGGATTGGTTTATGCGTTCATGGACAGCCCCTGAGGACGAGGTATGTTTCTAATTTCTTCGTCAAAATTCATCCTATTTATTACAACTAAGCATCCAGTTCTGACGTTATACGGTGCTCTTGTATCTGTCATGATACAGTAGACGCAACTATTCTTGGCATAACTGCATACCGTTACATGCATGTGACGGCAACTGTTAACTGCTATGAGGGTGGCAACAGCGAAGAATCAGTGCTCGCAAGGAGAGGGAGATTGAAACCAGAGCGGACACCAGGCAGAAGACAAGAGCAAGATTTGATTGCAATCAATAAAATAATTACTTATAACTATCAAGAGATTAACATATCCATATTTCGAGAAGAGAACCCGCCCTCCAGGACCAGTTAGTGATTTGTTTGAAAACATCAATTTGGTGGCCGCTAAAATTTATGATATTATCCTTATTTTCTTGAAATATTGTTTTTTTTAAATAAGTTAAAATAATTTGAACTTTTATAACTGTAGCCAAAGATGTTTATTGTAGTATTTATATGTGTTATTGTGGCAAAGATATTTAGTTATTTCTAAAGTTATAAGCTAACAATTTTTACAGATGGAAACATTAGAGGAATTTGCTGTGATGGAGGATCTTTGCTATCTCGCAAATTTATATTATACTTTTCAGTTGTTTATTGTTGAGTGAACTCATATTTGTCACTGTGTTAAGTAACTCATTGCGCACTACCAGAATCGCTTAAAGGATGTCCGCGGATTTAGTTTTTTTTATTTCCCCTACCTTTCCGTCCATTTCTCCAGCTACATTATGACATTCTCTTACAAATCCCACGCCACGTTCATCCTGACATCCTCACCGTTTGTTCATTTCAAAGCGTTGTGAGGTATGAAGCTATTTTTCATACTTTATCGTCTAATCTTTTGATAGAGCGTGGCAGCTCAGGCTGGTCTGTGTCACGTGCAACCCCGAGGGTACGGCGAAGTCTCAAACCTCACACAAAAAGACAATGGGGCACAAAAAGGTTGTTTTATATGCATATGTGTCAGGCCGTTTAACTTCCACACCTGCACCATTGCAGTTATGGAATTAAATAAATAATGGAAAATCGCATATTCAAACAATTTGAATGGAGATCTATCAAATATGTGAAATATTCCACCCCTCTTCAGTGTTTGGGATAAAAGGAATATCTGTGTTATTTGAATGGAGAATTAATGTGCATATTTAACAATGTTACCGTTTACGGTGGCTTACACTAATTATATTAGGCTATATTTCGATCGGTATATTGAATAATTTATTCTAACATTGGCAGTAGAACGCAAAGTTTCAGCACTGCTGATAGCAAACGGAACGTTCAGAGTACATTTACTGTCGTCTCATATAATCACACTGTTATTTCATCTTTGTGTAATCCTCCTATGTCCTCGGTCGGCTGCCTTCAAGAGAATTAAGTAGGATTTGTGGTTCTCACGGCGGTAAGTACGAAGATGGCTGCCTTAAGGAAAGTTGCTTTCTGTGACCTTGCAGAAATTTACCGACGTTTCAGAGGTCCTTGCTGCCTCCATCACTATTTTAAAGGGGGGACATCGAGGTCGAGCTACAGCCGAACAACTTTAACAGGGAAAATGGACTTTGTTTGAGTCGGCCATGGAAGCCCGTCGTCCACTCTCTCAAAGAACATAGAAAGCGTCCCATAGAACATTGCCAGTCCCACCCGGGCCATTAAGCCACTGCACTGCTCTTCCCAAGGCACATGTGACCACGGCCATTCCTCATGTTTATTCTTCTTCTTCTTTCTCATCACGTCCACCCACCTCTTTTATGTCCGGTGATCCACCTGCCAGACTCCGAGGGGCCCTTATAAGGGTCGCTTTCTGGGATCTCTTTCTGGGATGTCCTTGTCCCTCCTGTTGCCCGAGCTGTGACAAGTCCACCGCTCCTATAGGGCCCGAGTACCTCACCCGATTCTGACTCCATTCCTCACTGATTAGGCCAAGGATCTTCCATCCGACCAAAATCCTTTGCCCAAAGGACAGGTTGCCTGACGGGATAACCTCTCTTCAGCAGCAACAGACCCTAGTTTGAACAGTCGAGGCTTCCGCCATTACACGTTAGGTGGGCTATAATCGTAAAGAAGGCGATCCGCGGTTCAAATAACAATACACGCAGTGATCTTTAGAAAAATAACTAACTCCCCTGGTAAAACTGTGCGGGATAAAATCAACAAATTTGCTGGAATGCAGAGATCTTTCCATGATGGTATTTCGATCGTAACAGCTTTAGATTAGTTGGCCCGTTCGCATGCATACAGTAAGAGTAATTGGTAAATCGCATGCTACATATCTCTACTACCGTTACGCCCTCATACGGCTTGTGTTAGAGGTAAATGAAGTCTCTTACCAATCGCAGATCAATCTTTTAACTCTGGACAAGAAGCTGATAAACCTCAGCACGCAACATCATAACGCATGTTAGCAGTTAGGTATTTGTGGGGGGGGGGGGGGGGGGGAATCGTCCTGCTGTAGCTACATGCTGTCTTCTTTTTTAGAATATCGGTGTAGACGTAAACATCCGTAACACTGGGGAGCTCGGGAAGATACGCCATCGCCCGATAATGGGTTGAATCGGGAACAGACTTTTGAACGTTAACGCGTTTTGCTGTCTAATCGGACCCGTGTAGCCATGATTTTAAGTCGGTCTTGGGATTAGTGTGAATTGTCCTCACCTATCTTAAAAAACGTTTATAAATGATATCAGTTGCGACAAAAAACTTTAACACTTTAGTACCGAAAGAAATTTTGAATATTATAAGAAATAAGAATCTTACCTCCAACAAGACACACCATATTACTGTTAAATATGAAAATAGGTCCTTTTTAATGAAGGATAGCCATGTTTGTGATTATTATTAAACTTTATATTGGTTTCTCTGTTTATTTTGTTTACTGAAATACGTTTTGAATTTGTGTTGGCCCATACTTTTTCAGTTATGACATTAAAAAAAGGTCAGTCATGTTCTGAATTTCAAAAATTCCATGTTTATTCTGCAATCTCCATGTGCTGAAATTCCATCTCGACGTGAAGATTTGCAGGAATCCTGTTCTCGAAGGGTGGGGTAGTTCAGTTCTTTCATGGCAGCTGTGTTTGCACTTCTACGAATCTGTCACGAGGTGTCAAGTGAGTGACGTCAGAATATTCGTGAATGATGATGGATGAGGTACAGGCTCTCGATATTTTCTCGGGCATAACACCGAGACAGACCATGGAATACCTTCTCAGCCACATTTACTTATTTATTGGTGCGGTCAGTAACTCAGATTATATATATATCTTTCACAGATACAATCATTAATTAATAATTAATTGGAAATTGTATGAAAGGAAGCGGTCGCTGCCTATTTCAAGAAAATAGACTTATTTACCGTTAAAATATAAAAATTAAACTAATTAAAACGTGTGGTCATGTCGACATGAAATTTCAACCAGCCATTGTTTCTACGCAATACTTTTTTTTCTTTCATTCTGAATTTGTGAGCAAAATATTCTTCCTCCTTTTCATAAAAGATGGAAATTCTGTAACGTGGTTCATGTTTCCGTTTTATGTAGGACAGATGTCAGCATAAAATTTGTGGGTTTACTTCCGACATCTGCCGTGGAATTCGGAAACTACAACCAAGTCTGACGCTCATATCGATTCCTGTAGATTGTGACGCAGATCGACTTCGGTGTCCCAGCGGACCACTTCGACAGGGAAGGGGCTCCGTCAATGGAATCCGTAATGAAAACCCTATGTCAGCCCGTCAAATCTCTCTAACATGTTCTTGTAAGATTTCGTACTTTCCGTGTCCGACAGAACATCTATCAGCAGAAGCATTTAATAATTAAGGTTCATAGCGGCAAAGACAGCCATACATTTTAGAAGACTGATACCCGAGAGAGTTTATCATCCCAATTTTCTAAAACATGCAAATTATTGCATTGTACTTTATATAGCTCTGATGTTGTTTATTTGCTAATTACATCATCTTCAGTAGGTCCAGTCGATTTTACTCTTTTTGCCACTTTTCCACGGATTCAGGTAGTCCTTACTCTTGTATATAATGAAGAGATGTCTGAGTCTCGGACGTTTTCATCTGTGTAATTTATAATTTATTCTGCATACACTAAATCCTTGGTGTTTTGGAAAAAAGGTTATCCTTCCAAAACACCAAAACTCTTCAGTTTTCAAACAGGTTCTTACAGCGTAAGTGTGAAAATGACTTTCCTGTGGGTGGTTGCCCAGTGTATTCTGGTAGAAGATTTTCGACGATCCTATAATGCATTACGAAATAAGTTTGGATTCAAAGTTACTGCATTTACGAGTTTTAGAGTTTCAAAGAAACTTCATTTCAGATTAACGAGCAAAATTCTATCTTTACTTGAAGCGAGTTTATTGTAAGCCTCTAAACTTTGTAATAACGTGTTTGTTACCTTACAAGAAGCTCGTTAGAGAGAGTTATTCTGGACTGTGTTGTGACAAGTTTATAGAGTCGTGCTTCGCCTTAGAATGTATCTCTAGCTTCGGACACATTATAAGTGCATTATGTGTGAATATTTGCCATATTTGCAAATAAAGTCTAAATTTTATTTGGACGCTATATTTAAGAAGTACATATGGATCGAAAATAATTTGCCCCCTTCCGTGAAAGCAATGAGCTCGAAGTTAGTTAAACGTCAGGTTATGTCTCGTATAGTACTAATCATACCAGGTTTAGGCCCATTTTACGTGCTCTGAAGTTACGCAAACTACTCAAACCATCTCATTCGTGGACTTCCTAAATCCCACTTACCTAAATATCTCTTACGGAAAAGTCTTTTTGGCAGTTTGTAGTCTGAACGTGGTCTCACTTCTCCTAGTTGTCCTTAATGACATCGGCCATTTCGTTAATATCTTGAATATTCCTCTTATAATGTGCCTACCGATTTTTATGTGAAATAAATTACAAAATGAAAATATGTTTGAAGCCGACATACTTATTAAAAGCTTTAAAACACAATGGTAACCGTATGTCCCACCTGCGTCGACAATCATTTTGTATAAATGTCTTGTATGATTCTTAATGTAAACAGCGACTATTTCCTTAAACAACATTAACAAATTATTCTTTGTTGTGTAGACACCGATTAAAAATAAGAAAAAGGAAATTTTTTTTATTAACGCTGTTTACTCAAAAGTCTTTCAGTATGTACTTACTAATGAAGTTATTGATGCCTGATGACTTATCAATTTTCAGAACCTGAACGAGTCAACAGTTCACCACATCATAAAGGGCCTGCCGCCAGCGCCACAAGTGAGTACAGCACGTTTAATTTTTGAGTGGACATCGGATCTTTTGTTTTCAGACCTTCGTATGTGAAATCAACGCGTCCATTGAATGAAGTAGTTAATTTGACACGAAACAGCCTCCAACCCAAACGTTAACATTATAAATGACTTGTCTGTCATACAAGGATTGTTTGCTATTATTCAGAGAAAATGCTGTATTTACTAGAGGCGGTAAATACACAAGAACTTTCAGACGCAACGCGGATTGAGTTTGACGCAAAAACGTAAGGGTTTCTTATTTCTAATATGTCGCGTTACTGCGTTGATGTTTATGAGTCTAGGCTATTCGTCATCTTTCTCAGATATTCTCTCAACGTAAAATAAATATTTAATTTCCTCCAATTTGAAATAAGGATTTATAGAGTATTTTACTGGGTCCGTTATATTGAATACATAGCAAGTATTAACACGAGTACTATTTTTTGTCAATTTCTGCTAATGTTATTTTGTACAGAAAAGCCGCTTTTTAATTCGTGTATTTAAATAAAGCTCAAATTTACGCGGAAAACGTGTTAGACCTTTAGCACTTTACGTGAGAATAAAACGATCTGAAGTCGTTACCCTACTTAACATCACTCTGTTTCTGCAGATACAAGTGAAATGAATCATGATATCAAAGCGAGAACCCATATGAACTTTAATCTAAGCCATAACGCACTCTCACAAAATAAAAGTATCTCAGTATGTATCGATTGTTTTATCTGCATTTTTCGTTGTGTGCCCAGAATTGAAGGGCCTGTTGGAATGACTGTAAATTATTTTCCAAACGTGGAGGGGCGAAGGTGGCATAATCCGGTCTGCGGATTTCATTATAAACAAAGTTGCTTGCCGCAATTTTGTTAAGAGAAGAGATGTTCGTTCGAGCGTAACTTTCCATTAAGCCAGTTTTAATGGAATAATAATTTTCAGAAATATATTACTTCCCGTTCACAGATATGAAGAGAAAGAAATATTCAGTTGATTCTGCGAAACTGTGAACTGAGTTGGTGTAATTTAGAGCGTTGTAAATTTTGTGAATTTTGGCGTCATTGGGACAAATCTCCTTGTGAAAAGAGGACGCTCATGTTGTTATAGATATCCGAAAATTATTTCTCTGAATCAAACGCCAACACCTTCATCGCTGTTTAACACGTTGTAAGATTGAAGCATGAGCTAATTATCAGGCACGCGGAAACGAAGCGATACCAACGCCAGTGCGTAGTTAATCATATTTTCCGTACTTAAATAAATCTGTAAATGATTTCTAGGAATTCATTCAGCAACACAATTAGAGTGACGACGACACGTAGATGGCTTTTCGTGTGCGGTTAAGTGTTAAAGTAAGTCACTCATCTATTTATAGAATTCACATTGGCGTTTATTGAGTTGAATTTTCAGTACAAACGACTGCGTTCGCCAAACACCAGGCTTTTACGGCCCACACTTCTATTATAACTAACTCTAAATATTTATTTTTATAACTATAATTATACTCTACCCTTCTCCATTTTGCATTATGTATTACTGATTTTATATCTCATTTATGCGTAATTTTATAAAAATATTTTCCTATATTCCTGAGTTAACAGCATTAATGCAATGCGTTATTTTTATAAGCTACCTCTTCGTTAAGAACGAGCCATTCTCTACTCACATATTCTTCACTAAATGTCGTTTCCGAATATTTTTATAGAATATATTTAAAACATCATCCACTCTACGTCGAGGGCATCCGCTTAATTCCAATCTCCGCCAGTAAAATTGTCACCAAGGGAGAGAGGGGAATCAATAAAGCAGAATACTTCTTCAAGGGACAAAAGAAAACTAGACTTATTGCATTAAACTGGAACAGATGTATAATTTACTTGCCAAGTTCCATTATTTCAGCTAAAGTTGTATAATTGTATTCGTGTTGTTTAAAAACGCTCAGGTATGTGCAAGTATTGCCTAAGGATATCAGTGGTATTGACTATAGAACTTTACGATGAACGATCCCTATAGTTGGTATGTAATGCTCAACATTCTACCAAAACATGCATTAAGATAAAGATTTCAGTCTTCTGGGTTGTTGCGCTGTGTAGTCTGGTCGATGTTAACCAACGTTTCAGATCGCCCTGATGACGGAGGCAGTATGACCTCTGAAACGTTGGTAAACATCGACCAGACTACAAATCGCAACAACCCAGAAGACAGAAATCTTCGTACTGACCGCCGTGAAAACATCAAATCTTACATAAGCATTAAGATGTTTACGTATAAACTTAGCGTCATTGTAATTATTCGTATAAATTATGAAATATTCGTGCGTTGGAATTGCCTATACCAAAAGGAGATTGAATAAATACTTAGAGGATTTGAGGTTTTCACGGCGGTGAGTCTGAAGACAGCAATCTTCAAATACAAGGAGGTTTTCTATTTAATGGCATTCAAATGCCGATGTGTTAAAATACAGCAAATTTCTGAGATCTGTACCGCAGATTTTCACCAGGCTTTGGTTTTGTAATCCGTTATTTTTCCATCTTTCCAACCCTTAAGGAGAGAGATCCGAGTTTTTCGTGTGAGGACAGAATGTGGACCCTCCCACGGGGAAGAAACTTTCTTTATTTTTTTGCCCCCTTGACGTACTTGGCTACAAACTTGCTCGAGAGCTTGTTGCGCGCCTTGACATGACACTCAAGTGATACGTGGAGAGAAGGGGCAGAGTGGCTTCTGGGACCTGCCCGAGAAACCTTATTGCAATGGCGCCTGAATTAATAAGCAACCCGCAATGCAGTATGCGAGAGACTCCGTTCTGCTTGTGGCTTTGGCTGGGCTGGACTTCGCCCCCTGAGCAAGCAGGAAGTCGTGATCGTTTCGACCGAGTAATGATCCCCACGTCTCCCCCGCGCGAGTTACCTTTTACTGATTTGTCGAAACGCAAGTTGTAAAAGGCCTCATCTCAGTTTGTTGTCCATTCGGCTATTTTATGGCATTGAATCAACTGCATAATGCGGTTCCGACCGATATACATTTGGAATTTTATAGGCTATGAATAGATAGGGATATGATAGGAAATGGCTGTGGCTATTTTAAGGTATAAATTCAAAAAAGCTCTGACAAACCTGGAATAGCGTAGGCAGTCGGCGTAGATATCGGATCTGTGTGCTTCTAGAATGCAGGAGGGGCGTTTTCTTAGCAAGATTACTGCCACCTTACTTTTGTGAGGTTGGTGGAGTTTAGATAAGAAAGCGGTAGTGGAATAAACTTCCCTTAGTTTCTCTAGTTTATGCAGGCATTGTCTCTCTTCGTAGTAAATACGGCGTCTATAAATGAGCTGCGAATCAGCCTTCAGCACGTAGTGAGACTGAAGCTTATCGTCGTCATCACTGTATTTCCATGTGTTTCGGTATTTCTTGTACAAATTACTTTCGCCTATGCTGGAAGCACAGATATTCATTTGTATAGTCATTTATTGTATTCTTGTTATCTGGGCGGCAGTGAAAAGATAGTAATTGTTTCTCCGTTTTGCACTCTTTTTGAGTGTCTTAGAATCAGGTTCCGTCTCGTCTTTATTACGTAAGGAGTAGCTGCTGTGTCCAGATTTGATAGTAAATTGTATAGTTCCTTCGATTATGTATAAAACTTAGGCGTTCGTAATTTTTATACTTACCCAGCACGTGAATTATATTGGTTCTGATTGTGAATTTTTTTCTCCGCCTTTCCTTTGAAACCAGAACCTTTCAGTTGCAGTTTCATTGTTATGAAATCGTGGTTATTACACAGAGGTAATGCGATTATGTCTGAATGTTGTAATTCTAGTAGAAAATTACCTACCAAAAGTAACGTAAAAATCTTAAATGGTAAATACAAGAACACGTATTTTATTGAGAAGTCTGACAATTCAGCACTTAAAATTAAAACCATTAGTTATATCTGTTTGATTTAAGAAAATAATAGAATTTAATTTAGTGCAAATAGTGATTTAAAAAATGGACTCTAGCCAACACACGCATTTCAACATCAATTGTGCGCTGTACATAGCATTTATCGATAAATTTGTAATGCAAAATCATGGCTGTCTGAATCTGTGCTTTTATATAAACAGTCACTTTCCGATAACAAATAAATGAGTATAGAATAATGAAAATTATGTTTAAATCGTATGTTTATGTATGTCAGTGAAACGTGTGGGAAGTTTATGCTTTACATTGCATCTTACTCGTTTGATAAACAGACAAGAGTAAAGAAGAGATACTTTTATGTTTCCGCTTTTCCCGCAGTGTAATAGTGATTTTGAAAGTAATCACCAGCCAACCAACACTGGTCTCTTACGCAGATAGATTTGTGGTTTCTGGGAATCCATACACCTCTCTTTCGGTAGTGATTTTTTTTCAAATCCACTGCTTGTGTGTGAAGACATCCTTTCTTGGCTCGTTCCCAAAGGAAAGTTGAAAAATGTGCCTACTATCTTTTTTATGACTGCATCTACTTTCTTCTGTCCCCATGTAAGGACTCGAGAACCGATGAACGGATCTTCAATACATTTATTTGCCTGTAAGTACTGACGAGCACCGCGAAATATTGCAGTCTGTAAGCCTAGCCGGTCGTAAGGTCTCTGCTTCATGGAGCTTCACAGATCAGCACACAGAGGCTCGGGAAAATGCAATTCGAAGCCGTGACGGAGCTGTTCGAACTGTCCAATATTATGTAGTTTTGAACATCCCTACACTTATGTTGCAAAGGAGAAATTAGCTGATTTGTCTGTTGATATGTCTACTTCATTTGAAGTCTCTGATGTTATAATCACGCCCTGTCTATTTGCTGCGGCAAAATTTATAGTAATTTTTTTTAGAGATAGTGCCGCTGTACAGGCTCGTAGGCAGATACCCACGTTTTTGGAGCAGCATAGTATATATTCGGCTCTAAAGATGGAGACATGTTTCTCCGAAAAGTTGGTATCTATGATTTGAGGTTTTCAAAGCTGTGAGTATGAAGATTTACCAGACTACATAGCGCAACAACCCAGAAGACAGAAATCTTCATACTCATCGCCCTGATGACGGAGGCAGTATGACCTCTGAAACGTTGGTAAACATCGACCAGACTACACAGCGCAACAACCCAGAAGACAGAAATCTTCATACTCACCGCCCTGATGACGGAGGCGGTATGACCTCTGAAACGTTGGTAAACATCGACCAGACTACACAGCGCAACAACCCAGAAGACAGAAATCTTCAAGTTGGTATCTACCTTTAGAGCTTACACCGCGTCACAGTCCAGAAGAACGACGCAATCTTCACCGCCTTGAGAACCCGAAGTGCCTGGTTGTTCTGCGTGTAGTGTGTAGTGTGCTTTTTGTTAGACATTTCTGGAGCTGTTATGTGGATATAATTTTCTGTGTAGCTGCACGTTTCAACAAAGTTTCGAAACTGCTACTTGGTATTGCTAACGCCGTTGATGCTTCAACCCGCCCTATTCTTCTGAGAGCAACACTTCGCCCTGAGAGACGGTAATCTGCTACTCTTCTTCCTGGTTTATCCCATCTCCTTGCTTCCCTTTTCTGATCTGACTCCGTGATTGATGTTTCCCCTCGGATCAAGAGATCCATTCCAAAAGAACAAGTGACTGACAGAAAGCGTTAAGTTCTTACTTTATTTTGAATAAATGTTAGTATTTTCTTACTCTCTGTTTTATATTTTACTAACATTTAAATCCTATGAACATTGTAAACTATTGGGCATTTGCCTGACAAGAATGACGGGAAATAGTAAGCAGTGAATATTTATGCTGTAGGATAATTTTCTCTCTTACGCTACTATTGGATCTCTCAATACACATTTGAGGTTAGATTTGAGGTTTTCACGGCGGCGAGGATAATGATGATCTGGCTTTTGGTGCTGTGCATGTGGATGCAAACGTTTTGGAGACTGTATCCGTCTTCAGCCCTGAAGACGGAGACAGTGTGTTCCCGAAACGTTGTCTCTAAGATTTTTGTTGTTGAAAATAGTTCTGACTACTGGCGCTGTCGGCGCTTTAGTTGTGCAATGCATCACCATCTCACTGTAGAAAAAAGAACTATAAAATTATCACCAACCAACACGTTAATGTTAAAGATAAAAATAATTCCTACCATAGAGTAGAGCATGGTAACTTATTTTTCTGTTAATTACTTATTAAGCGTTACGTTGTGTTGCGAAGAGTTGCAATTTGTATTATATTATGGAAGAGAAAATATCGCTGTGTTCACTCTTCTTCCGATTTCTCTCTAATTATAGTGGTTTGGATTTGAATTTTCCCTTCATCACTAATAACTTTAAAAATGTCTTAACTTCAAACTTTACACAGTGTTCGGAGCCATTGAAGATTGAATGTTTCCGAGAAACTTCGCTTTTAACAAACTTTATAAAATCGTTTCATTTTATTCATTTAATTTGTGAATCTCCAAACACAATTACTGATTCTTCTGTAGTGACTAACAGGCCTCCAGACGTCTGCCAAGGCTACGGTTGTTCATTGAAAGTCCAATTTCCTAATAACTGTACGATTATAATATCCATTTCATTGTTACTAACTAATTGATACAATTATTGTTCTGAATTAGCCTACATGTAATGTCTTTACAAAGTCCACATGCAACGTAAGAAATCCATTTGTCGGACAAATCACGGTCTGTCTGAAATGATTCTTCTCTTAATTTAATTAGTACGTAAGGGACCAGAATAATATATAAAAAAAACTTTTACAAAAGTCACAGAATTGAATAGTTCGGAAATCGATTGCTCGGTATCTTCTCACTTTTAGACATCGATTATCGATTGCTCATTCTTTATTTCCATTCCTCTGTGCAGGTGTCACAGTCTTGTAATTTGTATCGGAGACAGTGGGGAAGACAAAAAACTCTCAGAGTCATGATCTCACCAAGAACTGGCGATCTGCCAGGCATCGTGATGCCGGGAAAGGTCAAATTGGGAGTGGACTTCGTCGGGAAGTTCTAGTTCCGAATTCGCTGCCTTTGCAATTTAAACCTTTCAGGGGTCTCTTTGCTCTGTCGACCATCTTTCTTCTTTGAATGTCTTTACTCGTGATCTGTCCTTAGGTTAAGTAGGTGTGCCGAGTAGATTCCAGTCGGAGGAAGACGCTAAAATATAAGATTAGACTAAAAGTCAGGGATTCTTGGTTTGCATCAGAAATAACGGAACGCGGCTGGTATTTGGAAACACTATTAGCACACTTTGATATCACGAGTTTTAGAGCGCAAAGTAAGACGTGTAAAATTATGGATAATCTCCGTATTTTACATTATGATTTCGAATCATTGGGTTAAAATATAAACATATGTAACAAGGAATAAGTCAAAGGCAGGATTTTTTTAGAGTTCCTTCGTCATTCTTTACAATTCATTTTTAATCAGCCATTCATCGTGTCACTGGATTGTGTGTAATGTGAGCAATTTAAGTGTTGTTAAATTAACGATAAATATATAACCACATAAATATAGACTCAGTACACAAGTAAGATATTTTAATATCCTTGTATCAACAAATACAAAAGTAAGTAGGCTAATTAGTAAACTACTATGCGTTATAAATAACGGGTAACTGAAGCGAATTATTAATGACTTTTGGCAACGTTTAATAAAGTAATAACATATTACACAACTTAAAGCAAACTGATTTCCTTTCAGTTACACAATGCCTAATGCGTGCGCATGTGTGTAAATGTTAGTCCAAACCATTTTAAGGACATCAATATTAATGTCACCATTTCACCGAATTTTAAACTTTATATGAACACATTGCGTTCGGAAACGACCCCATACAGGCAGTTTTCAAATCCCCCTCATCATTAACATCAACATAGCTGCCATGCGAAATCTTGAGGGTAGAAGTTGCTAGAGTCTTGACTTGTGACGTCTTGAAAATGTTTACAGCGTTTATAGGCCCATTTGAGAATATTAAACGTATAAAAATAACTTTTCTTCAAGTTGGGAAGTTGAACAGACGTGAGATATGTTGGTTTTTTCATGACCGTTCAATTAGATTACAGTAGTTTTTATATTATTGTATCACCATATATTTAAATGGTGTTGGTGTTGTACCTAACTCCTTCTCATCACTCATTGATCACCGCCCTGACGATGGAAACAGCAAGCACCTCAAAAACATCCATAAAATTCAGAAGATAGCCATCTTTATACTCGTCTCGTGAGAACCTTATATCTTACCAAATCCTCTTTTTTCTCAAAATACATCACATCAATTCCCAGTGGTATTTTATACACGTTTATTGCCCCTGCATGAGTCATCTTCTGACTTGAGCGTTGTGCTATATACAGAAGTACGTATCTGTCCGTCTTGACTCTTCTTGCACAGAGAGACTTTTCTCCGATGCAGTGAATAAGACACAGAACGTCTGTGGCATGAACTCCTGTTGTAAGTCGAAAGCGATGCTGTGTCGAACTTTATACCCGGGATCAATAAACTTGGTAACTTAAGATGCTGAATGCATCCGCATCCTGAGTTAATAAAGTCGTTGCCAACCACACGC
The DNA here is from genome assembly GCF_977971745.1 of Zootermopsis nevadensis. Lineage (NCBI taxonomy): Eukaryota > Metazoa > Arthropoda > Insecta > Blattodea > Termopsidae > Zootermopsis > Zootermopsis nevadensis. The sequence continues at coordinate 10,041,330 of NW_028259162.1, forward strand.
CTTTGCTGCTGATTTCTGTTTCTAATACACTTACTAATGAGAAAGATTTAACGCTAGGGTTGAACTATCGGTGCCAACACGAAGACCCAGTAGAACTTGCACTTACGCTAAATTTCCTATCGTATTCTTTTGTTTCTTTCTAGTATCAAATTTTGCTGTATATGTGATGGTAGGCGGATTCTCAATTCTGCGGAGCCACTGTTAAAATCGTCCTTTAACACGTATGAGACAACTCGGAATTAAGATGGCTGTTTTATGGATTGTAGTGTGGTTGTACACCGATAGAAATTTAAGAATGTTTCGGAGGTCCTTCCTGCCTCCATCATCAGGACGATCTTTGGAGTTTCTTGTACCGCTGGACCGCTACTGTATCCGAGATGGCCAATCAGGAACTTTAAAATCAGGCCAACTAGAAAATGGCTCAATCGTCCAAGTTCCAGGGGTTTCACGTCAGGTTAATTCCCTATCGTCTACGAACCGCAATGCTGAAACTCTCCAAAGAGTAGTTTCGTATTTGTAATGTGCAAATATTATTGTAAGGTAATGCTTCGGGGAATGCAAAACGTTGTCTTTCATTCGAAAACCCTCATAAAATGCAATAACGCGATCAGCCGCGCCAATTCGGAGCAATAATCCAACCCTTTTGTTTCCATCGTCAGGAAAAGCTGAGATGACTGACCTCTGTGTGTTGTTTATTACCATAATCGATGCCGCTTCCCGTCGCCCGGCCGTCTGCCACTGGGGACTTGCCAACGATTCCGTTTTGAAATATTTCGCTCGGAGTGCATCCCTGTCGTCTGGAACCGAAGTTGAGGTCGTTCATGATTTTATCTTCCCTTCCAGACAGCATATTTGCCTCTTACATCTCTTTCTGCACGTTACAGATAGAGCAGTTTAGCACAGCCATAATGCATATCCCTTCTATCGGTGATGCAGACGTTGTTAAACAGCATGTAGGTATACCGGTCGGAATTAAACCGTGCGTTTTATATCCGTTGGACGTAATCGGCTATTGGATTAGAGTATTCGAAACGCCTGGCTTTGCCCTGGTCACTGCGATGGCACATGTATTTAAGACTACGCGTATGCAATTTTGCCTGCCCTATGTTTTGTAGATGTGCGTCAGTTCGTCGTCTCTTCCTCTTTTTAATTCCATAATTGCAGCTGTTCCTTTCTCTCACATCATCGCCGTGCACATGCCTCAGGCTTTTAGTGCACGTTACTTTAAATAATTAACGTCACATATTGAAAGCGCACTGAGAGAAATGACGCTGGTAATGAGGTCAAAAGGTCATGTTCTGTCTCTGCCTTTTGAGAGTTCATTTAAATGTAAGAGGACGAATGTGTAACAAAGGAAAATACGATTTTCCCTAGAGGAAGTATAAGAGAAACGGAAATAAAAATACCATCATCCTGGCATTGAGGCCAATGGACGTGTGAAACGTCGGTAAACTTCTACAAGACTACACTCCGCTACAACCCAGAAGATAGCCATCTTCGGATTCACTGTCGTGAAACCTCAAACCCTACTAGAACTGAAACGGCATATGAATGTTTTAAAATGAGCTTTTTACTGATGTCAGAGTTTTTAGTCCTCAAATAGCCTTCGCTTATTTATTTTGCTTTTATTCAGTTATTGGCTGTCCAAGCTAGAAACTGGGTTTTTACATCGCCCTATCTGAATCCTGTACTGCACCACTGTTTAGAAAATTTTTAAACAAAGCGTTGAGTTCTCCGCTTTCGTCACATTGAAAAGTCCGGAGTTGCATGATGAGGCACGGAAGCAAATAACGGGCCGTTTGTGTTTGTATGGGATTGTGCTGTCGAAAGGATTGCAGATTAAAACGTAATTGATGCAATGAATGGCCGTATTCATGCCGAGCTTTTGAAATATCATAGCTTTAAGTGCGTATGTAGGACAAATATTATGAAGGATTATATAATCATAATAATTGCAACCACACAAAAATTGCAGACCAATTACTGTGTTCCGACAATTTAAAACAGAGTCTGAAACAACTTCGCTACAGGAATCGACATAAATAAAATCACTTCTTAATAAGTAGAGTAGCAGTGTTTATAGAACCAAGTTCGATGTGTGTTTTACTGGAATGTATTTTTGTGATTGATACAGCAAGGAGGAAAGAATGAAATTCGAAAGGGATGAACATAGGAAATTATTCATTGGCGTTGTAATTATACTATACTCGTATAGTTGTCAGTAAGTGTCATTAACCTGTGTGTCGTCGTCACTGTCAGCGGCCCTGTCAGAAATTATCTTGTGGTAGGAATAAACAGAGGCTGATTAAATATTTAGGTGTAGGCTTCCGCCTACGTGATTAAATTCGAGGCTCTACCATAGAACAGTTGCCTGATCGATTTTTGCTTGCGGCACATTTTCTTTTGTGTTGTGTTTTGTACCACAGTTCCGTCCCGTGATTTGTTGGGAAACTTTCAGGAGACGGAAGTCAAGAAACATCTTACTAATGAAGCATCGGTTCACTGTACTTCTATTCTGCATCCTCGGATATGGTCGTGCTTTCTTGAGTTTCGAAGTTTTCTCGATATTGCTTTACAGCCCAGTTTCAAGGAGCGGTCGTTGTTAGACTTAAAGCGTGATGACGTAATTACTATTGTAACTCAATCGGTGATTACACAGTGAGTGGATTCTTCTTTGCAAAGTGTGGATTTATTTCACTGCAGTTTCACAAGAGCGTCGCTTGCCCTTGATAAGTTTTTTTCTCCAGTGGGGTCAGTATTAAAATAACCCGTATTTGTTCTGGAAATTGCGTGTCTCGTCTATTAGCTTTGGAGTTGTTCGATTACCTTCGAGACCACGTAGTGACGGCAGCTTGCTACACAGCTGTAATAGTACATGGTGGATGACCGTCTTCGAATCCATGTATGACCTAAGATTTTCCATTGCATCACATAATTCAGATCGGCTTCCTAATAGAAAGCAGTACTTCAAGGCCGGATATTGTATTAACTGCACGCCTCAATTTTATTTTATGTTTTGCCTCTATATTCTCTGTTTGCTTTCGTTGCCGCGTCATTTTGCCACACGGAAAACATCTAGAATAGAAACAGTAAGAATGCAGTGAATTCTACTGTGAGAGTCTGAATTCAGACTTTGCTTCAGAGTTTTTAGCCTTGTAGTGCATCATCCTCTGAAGTAGTAGCTCAGCATTAAGGACAGTGTGTGAATTTGTTAACTCGAAACACGTTTCTGTCGCTAGTTCTCTACTCCTATTCATAATGAAACCGTAATTTACAATTCATGTTCCATCTTTACATAAATTTTATTCATCTCTTTTCTGACTATTTTTTCATTCACATTATTTTTATTTATAAATGTTAAACATTTAGTGTTGTAAATGACGGTACCTGCACATGATTGATTAGGTATTGGGTTATTTTACGATACTAAACCAACTGCTGAAGGTATATAGCGTTGGTAGCATAAATATGAAATTTACCTACGGGACTGGTGAAATCCATTAAACCTGTCGGTGGGAATACACGGTCCCTGGACGGAATTTGAGCCAGTTTCTCCGCATTCAAATCAAACATGTTATCGATACTGTTACGATTTCTTTTGTGAGAGTTGCGATGGGGTGAGACTGTACCTGTGCGGAATTGGGTCTCAAATGGGCTCTTTGACTGTCTCCCAGCTGACACATGAGTAATTACAGAATATCGAACCGGAGGGAATCAAACACAGACCTATAGATAAAACCCGACATACGATCTCGTACATTCGCTTAAAAAATGTAGTTAATTGGTTTTATGAAGAACGAGATGCGTAATGCACGTTTGTTGTTTGAATGGATTCTCCGAGAAGGTAACCTAATTTTACACCAGTTTTGTGATCTTGTAATCCCAGCGTATCAGGTCACGCAAAAACCGCGCCCTTACCAGAAGTTTTGCATAATTTAGTGTCACTCGTTAATGTGGTTATTTCAGTACGTCTGTCATATTGTCTCTGATGTTATGTGGCTTTCCCGTCGCCCTGTGTCGCAACTGAACAGTGTATTATCCGTCGCCGAACACGGACTGTGCGTCTCGTTTTCCAGACGCGTTGCTCTTGTCTTTTGTCGCAGGTGATTTAGTTGAAACCCATCTCGTTCTTTTCCAGGTTCATTTCACGCTTCGTGCATTTCAGACCGTTGCTGAAGAAACGAATCTAAAAAATCAGGAGACATTAGGAATAAACTTGAAGATATTAAAACAATACCTGAACTACAGATATTGAATTACTTAGAATACGTACGGCGTAGGAAGATGTTAATTGCTGCCTTAATATGTTCGTGTGCTATATCACAGATGTGACAGTAAAAGTAAGTAATAGATTCTTGTTCTATCCGCCGACTGGGTCAATCCGTTCCTTATTCATATACAGCAAATTTCTTGTCACCCCAAATCTGCTCTTGCCTTTTTGGTTCATATTAAAGTTTAAGTTTTAGTAGGTAAGATCCGGGTTTCTCAAGGTAGAGAAGATGTCGATTGTGGTTTCTGTTGGTAACCACCTACAGAATGTCAATCCGGAAGATTTAGTAGTTCGTAGCTGTAACGTTTCACTTAAAATGCACATACTTCAGAAGTGAATTATTTAAGCTTACATCTTACCATTAGATGTCACCTCGTACCAGATTTGAAGAAGTAAACATTTTCCAGATGCATTATCTATTTTACAAAAACCCGCTAGCACCTGCCACGAGGACATGGCACGTCCTATGTCCCGTGTTTAGTCACCTTTCCGACTCTGTGTAATTACATCTTCATTTGTCTGAGCTCTGCTGTTCGTGTTGCAGCGTTTTACGACTTTTCCGTGATCTTGAGGCATAAATTTCGTAACTGCTGCAGATTTATTTATGCCTATTATTAGTCTGCGTAGCAGCTTTTCTTGTGAATTACATCTATTATTTTACACAATATTGTGACGAACGTAACATAATTTCAATGTTTGAACGTCATTGTGTTTGTGTTATACGTAAAACGCGGTTTGTATCTACAGTGAGCCTCATAATGTGATTTAACATGTCCAAAGGGATACAGTAACTGGGCATAGTGTCTCTGTTTTTGGAATTCAGCCTAATTACAGAATATACAGCAGTATAATCAAAATGCATACGTAAAACAAACATGAATACAACCAGATGGACTACATATCACGTTTCCAGGTCATTATATGTGCGTACAGTCAACACTTGAAATGTAAATGTTGTCGTTTTTATTATATTAATGTTGCCATAAAAATTATAATCCTTTAAGATTAAAGCAAATACATTTGTGTTCATGTAGACAATACAAATTCGTTCTGAAAACGTGTCTGAATGCGTTTTAGAAAGAGCTTTTGATGATATTTCATAACGCAGTAATCATATGTTATCACTATATAATATGTAATTCAAAACAATTTGAGTAAGGTAGATAGCTGAGAACAGTTATATGAGACTGACAAAAGTTAGGAATCCTGCCTCCGCCACTTAACAAACACACAGAACGCCACGGAAAAATGCCCGTCGAACGTAAGTTTCCAAAGCGGAATACGAACCAGTGACTAAGCATATGCACGGTGTAGAATCACAACCCTCCATCATCCGATCTCTGGAACCAGACACTGTCTTGTGGATATTAGATAAGAAGATAATTAAACATGTAGCATGAATGTTTCGAGTCACTGGGTTGCAGATGCGGAATTCTGTTTGACGTTTAGAAACTGATCTGTTATAAAATCATACAACGTATTACAACTCCAGCTGGTGTTACTATGTCCATTAAAAATTACATTCAACACTAGGTATGCAGTAATCTCGAAAAGAATCAACGTGAGCTTATTAAAATTTCGTTGTGAAATGTAAATTATGTTAAGCTTGAGACTTGGTAATCGCATGTGGACAAATACTGCTGATGGAATCAGAGATACGCCTTGCAGAGGACTGTGTTTGGGGTATCAGTACTCCAGCAGAAACCGAAGCCTGTTACATGTCAGTAGACATCCGTGATATAAAGTTCAATCAGCCCAGAGTTCAGACAGGTAATTTCTCGTTTGAGTTCCCTTTTGTGAAGTTCGACACTGCTGTTATTACAGGATGTAGCTTCCCATTCGTAACAGAGTGCTTATTTAGTAACAATAAGTAAAATTTGTTTTAATCGCTACAGGTATATTAATCGTCTTTATCAACATAGCTCTTTGTATTCGGGAGGTTCCTGGTTTAAATCTCAGCCGACAGACCGGATAACCTGACGGTCTTTATTTGTGGTGTCTATGAGTCCTTCCAAGTTAGTGACTGGATTGTCCCTTAAAATAAGCCTCGAACGCTTTCTTCTGTACGCTTTCAAACTCATTACTTACTAGGAAGATTACTCTCTGCTGGGTTGTTGCGCCATGTAGTGCGGTACGTGTTTACGAACGGTTTAGAGGTGCCTGCTGCCTCCATCATAAGGGCGATGACAATTGGACTTCTATCAGACTTCATGATGCAACATCATAGAATACAGACATATTTATTCACCGCCGTGAGAATCCGAAATCTCATCAAGTATTGTGAATGTTGGATAGAAGAGAAGAAGTCGTGGCCTATTTAAAGACGCGATTCGGTACATTCTGTGGTGTTTCTTCAGTCTTATATTTCTCGCCGTTAATTTTACCGCGTGTGGTCAACATGTGTGTGACGTTGCCACTGCATGGCGGTCAGGATTTTAATCCGCGAAGCCGGGTATGTGTCCCTTCGGAGACATTCGTTTTTTCCTCATTTATTCCAGGCACGGTGTTGCACGAGACCGTAAAACACGCTTCAGTCGCCGGTATGTAATCCCACTCTATAAGGCGATGTGAAGACCGCAGGACTATTATGGCATGCGTTACGACCTCGTCGTTGACACAGTGCCGGCATGAACCGAGTTAGTGCAACAGGAAAATACGAAATTTTATGATGCTTGTTTGCTTTTATTTCGTTTTATGGACTGTGTGGATTTTTTTTCTTTTTAGCTCAAATTTATTTTGAATCCGTGTATTAATTTCAAATTTATTTAAACCGATGTTGGTCTTAAATTGTATGTCCATCGTAAACTGCAGAGACATATATAACCCATATGTTAAATGACAGGGCAAGTGAGTTCTGTATTAATGCGCCTAATTTGAATTTCGAAGGCATGCGTTTCGAAATACGGTCAACATTTGCTTTCCTCTCTTGAATTATTCTTGTATTTATCATTTCCACTATAGAACGCAGGGCGAAGGGAATCTTTATGAGATCTGAGGTTCTCACGGAGGTGAAGAGTTAGATGTTTCTGGTCTTCTCAGTTGTCATGCGATGTAAAATTGCAGAGACATACCGGCGTTTCGGAGGAACGTGCTGTCTGCAGCCCTAAAGATGGATACAGTATGTATCTCCGAAACGTCAGTATCTTCCAGTAAGTCCACACGGTGTTACAACCCGAAATACTAATTTCGTCATCTTATAGTAGCTTTATTTCTCATCCTGTACCGTCGTTTCAGCGTCGCTCTGGTTCAATAAATTCTTGCATCGCTTCTGAATGATTTCTTCGACCAGATAAGAGATTTTCCGAATCCATGAAGCATGTGATTTGCTTCTGTGTTATTCATTGGCAACTCATCTAGGAATATGCGACGTATAGGCTGTGTTTAATATAATGCATCTAAAATACGCGTTTCAAACTGTTTTGTCTACTAAATAGGGTTTCAAACTTCCTAATATCTCGGTGACTTGGGCGAACACGCTAATAATAGCTAATTTCTGAACGTCAGTAGCCTATATTAAAGCTTCACTATAAATCAGACATCGTTAATGAGAGATAGTAACCACCAAGGGCGTATGTGGTATAAACTTGAACGGATGAGTGTCATTAACGTGTTTAATTAAATCTAAACCCATGGCAACCTTATGTATTACAGTTACAAAAGTTAGAAAGCAAATTAACCTCCACTTCAAAGTACAATGCTTTTTTTTCAATAAGGCACACACCTGTGATTAATTTTTGTAAATAATCTTTCCTATTAATTACGTTTAATTAAAGAGGGATTGTCGAATCTAGTGAGCTGTATATAAATTTGTATTTTTACATCCTGGAGATTCAAACATACCATGTTACTGTTTGAAATGGTCCATGCTCGCTTCTGTTACGTAAATAAAAATATATTTTTTTGTCAGATTTAAATTTGGATATCCCTTCGTTTGAGCACGTGAAAAATTATTTTATTACGCGTGATGTGGTGGACGTTCTTAATTAGCACTACGAGAGCTTTACAAATCCCCTTTGCTTTCACAACCAGCGATCAGAATATCCTGAAATAACATAAGTATCCTTGAATCCCATTTAATGTTATGTGTTTATTTCCTTCGTGGATTAAGCCGTAGTTCAGAATATTCATATGAAGTTCATTTCCACGATTTTAGGTTTTAATCCTTCGTTTACAACTAGTTCTTTACATAAAGTTTCCCTTTAGCGTGGATTAAAGTGAATGAACCCTGTGAAAGTTAGTAGTTACACAATATCTAATATTAAATTTAATATGAATTTGCTATGGGACTCAAAAGTTGTAGATTAAAGTTCAGTTAGGCCCTTGTGTTAAGTGATCCTCAAAATTAATTAAATTTAATGGCGTATGTCGTAAAACTGATATAGGTCTAATGTGAAGTGTCGTATATCAGATTTCAGCGAAGTCTGTCAAATGATTCATGATAAGTTATATTAACATATTAAAGTTCACTTGTACCTAAACCCTTTAAAAATACTAGTAACTGTATGTACCATCTACTCTAGAAGTATTAATTAATTCTGTGTTTTGCCCAAAGACTTTCCTTTTAGGTCTCGTGTTACTCTCGGAAAAACATATTATTACCCGAAACAGCACTATCAATTTTCTTTGTAAGGAAGTCGCTGCGTGTTTCATTTGGAAACTCGTGCTTCAAAAGGCTATGTGAGGTTTATTAAAACAAACTTAACTTAGTATCTCCACATGGAAATTTTCGTAAAGTATAAATTCTTTACCTCGAGTTCTGCAAGAATCTTAGAAGATAACACACGGCTCTGTACGAATGCACAAAACTTAACGACAATAATTTAACTGTATGGCGCATTTCTCTACTAGCGACATACAGCCTGAGCCCGTATTAATTTGCATTTGAAATTCTGACAAGACATTTGACTCTTTTAGAGTATAATGCAACATAGCAATCGTAATCTGGTAGGCTGTTAACTTATCTCTAGCTTTATTCTTTCTTCCTTCTTCTTCCCATATTATTTTACATAATTTTCGCTTACACTTCAACTCAAAAACAAACACTACCTAGAAAACTGGGCTTTAACTGTTCGGTTTACTTGTACAAGTTCTAGGCCAGTATATGGTCGTACTGATGATGGACGTAGTAAACACCTCTGAAACGTCTGCCACTTTCTCTGTGAGTGGCTACACGGCGCACCTTTGCAGAAGACAGCCATATTGCAATAAATTAATCGTATAGGCTGAAGAAATATTGGCGTGGAGGCTGCTTCTAAATATTTCGAAAGAATTTAGAACAGACCGAACAGTTAATTTAAGAGATTTGAGGTATTTAAATGGATCTGTTTTGGGACAATCGGTAGTCATATACATGGCTATAAATGTTTATAAAAATATTTTGCCTCCATCTTGAGTGTAGGTATGAACACAGAATGTCAAAGTTAATTTGTCAGATGTTCATGTGGCATGAAGTACAAATATGTATACACTTTTCCTTAAAATCTGAAATCGGTTGTATAATTGTATTTGTATGTTTCTATAGGCGGTGATATCAGTTTAAGGTTGCGTTGTAACGTCGGCTGGTGAAAAGTAGGGTTGGCGAGATTTCGGAATCTCACGGCGACGAGTATGAAAATGAATGTTTTATGCCTTGTAGTCTGGTAAAAGTTTACGACGTTTCATCGCCCCCATGATGGAGAAAGCGAAGTACGTCTGAAACGTCGGCAAACTTCCACCAAACTTGACAGCGCTACAATCCAGACAAAAATCATCTTGACTGTTAAACCTCACCCATAATAACGGGTATTGAGCAGGTCCTTCCATATGAAAGTCAGTCAAATTCAGATAATATAAAATTAATTCTATTTCAAATTACTAATGAGGTATGAACTTCCTACACCACGCAGCCTACTGTGGCTGAAATATGTGGGTACCTCTGTGGATTATGCAAATCGCGGACTTGACTTTGTTCTGCGGATTCGAAATCCTCCCATCACATACTGTGCTACTGTGTCAGTATTACATGACTAGTTCATAATTAGAGCTGGAAATTTGGAACGAACAAAACCCATTTCAGTGCTGATGTGACGATTTCTCTGACACATTTCGGAGACCACGTGCGGCTGTGCATTAGCGATCTCAACTGAGTAAATGGAATAATAGCACACAATTGCAGGTTGTTACTTGTTCAGCGGGAATTCTGGCTGTACCGTACAGAGGACAGCAGATTTGCAATGATCGATTTTGCTAATCTGTATCTCTGTTCTCATCGCAAATCGCCTGTTATTTATAGGCACGGTCACAGATTTAAAGAAGAACCTGTTAAAGTCACTTCGCCCCTGCTTTTGTTAACACTTATGAATCAGGTCGAGAACGGACAAACTTTTTTGTTTAAATTTGATACTGAAAATTTTTACAAAAAAGAATTCTTAAGCCATTTAATTTTTGCTCAAATCAGGAAATTAAAAAAAACCTTTACGTAAGAGCATAAATACTTTTTGAGCTAACTTGTTATATAGACATAATTTCATCGGTAACACAGCACACGCTTTTACCGCCGGGATCCTAGCAACTCAGTGTTGTAGCGTGTACCAGTACCTCAAGGAAAATTTAAAATGAAATAATTGAACCAACTGTTAATAATGATTAGGATGTGAAGAAGTCAAATCGGTGAAATCATACCAGAAGGGCGTATCCACAAAATGGTTGTTTTACTGAAGACTAATTCTTACTTTTATATGTTTTGACAAATATGGGTTATTAGTGCTCATTCCACGAGAAGTAATCGTCTGTGTATAGCAGCATAAGCTTTACGCCCTTGCGGAATGATATAATGCCCTCAAATGTTAAAGCGCCTTCCCCTAATTCTATATCCCGAAATAATTTTCTTTATCTTCTGAGGATGAAATAAAACTTTTGGTGCTACAGGTAGAAGAATACGTAACATCGCCCGGGGGTCAAAGATCATTCTCCATTCGCTTTGAGCAAAATTTGCTGCAGGCAAAAGGCTTGTTGTGTCTTAATGAAATGCACTGTGTGCTGTAACTCCGTTTCTTGTACGAAAAGCCGTCGTATTTTTAAAATAAATTAGTACATTTCCATTTGAACTTTATGAAAGTCTGTAATCAAAATGAAATTCAAAATATGTCTATCACACTAATAAATCAATATTCTGTAGCCTGAATTATGATTGTTATATCATGCGATACTCTGACTAGGATTCAAAAGATATGCTCTTTTTGTGATCTGTGGTTCTGTATGACATCTTCTTCTGAGAAAATTTGATTTGAATAGTCTTTGCTTTTCCATCAAAGGAAGAAAAGGATTATTTTTCTTCCCCATTGATGACGGGCTGCTCCATACTCCTGATGAAGCTGTAGTTCGCCTGGAAGATGTTATTTCTACTGTCTCATTTTACGCATATTCGCCTTGCCTCAAAACGCGGTCTCTTCAGATTTCCTCTCGTACTGTAAACATAAACAGCAAATGATATGGTTAAGCTGCATAAGCAACTCGTTCACACATTTAACCTATAGATTGGCTTATCATGGCATCTGTGTCAAGGTACCTTTACCCCTTCCTTAATACCATTATAAAATTTAACAAAATTTAACAAAATAAATATTTCAGTGCTCAGCGAACTTGAACAGATTTAAGTTTACGTAATTACAGAGTGAAAAGAGTCATCCAGATTAATTACTCTCTGCTTAGTTAAAAATATGAACGTTAATATTTTATCTCAGTATGTACTTAAACACATATATAAATATACTACTTAGAACACTTTCAGACGTATAGTTGGAGTTAGTAAGTCCATAAATCAATATTTCAATTTGCCTGCTCTTTTTATAGAACACAGTTTTGAGTAGAACTTCCGACTATTATCTTTTTCTTATTGCTAGTATCCGCTACCTGAATTCCTTTTTGGAATAAATTTATATTTAAATTTCAAAATAAATGTGATTCAATAATAATCGAAAATGACCTACAGGATTCCCAAAATGCCACTTTACCGAAATTAACGAGCGGAGATTAATAATTACCCCAAGGCAGTAATGTTTTTTTGTAACATAAGAAATCTGAAATTTGAATTTCGTGTTGCTGTGAAGAAGTCGATTGTGGTGACACCGTGTGGTCTTTTCGGTGATTCCCTAAAGGTTCCTGCGGAATTTTGGTAAATATTTTCAAGATCACACATCGTCTCAACCGAGAAAACCACAACTGACGTGTTGTTTTACTTGTTAATATAAGTACGTTGGCTTATAATAGAGAGAGTTATTTCAAAATTTAAGGTCTGTGAATCATGTATCACCTATTTTGCTGTACCCAAGAAAGAGTGTGCGGTATCAAAATTTCGACACTAGAAGATGAAATATTCATGATTACGTAATAATAAATGGTATTTCTCTCGATAAATCGTGTCTATAATTTGCGTTGTTACTGATGACTGGTTTATATTTGAAATTAAGTTACAGTTACTTGTGTTAAATTGTATATGACACGAAGATTACAACTAAATTTACTTAAAGGAGTTCTGTCTTTCTTTGTTGGAAGTTTCCTGCATACATGGTTGATTACATTTTATGCATTTTGACAATGTTCAAATTGTCGGACTGTAGCCATAAGGTCACGGGGATCGATTTGCGGTTCTGCGCATGCACCAGTTTCCAGGCGTCGACTCCAAAAGTCTTCCCAGCATATCGTGAGTTCAGTTTTGGTCCAGCAGGCGATGCTGTCAGCAGTTAACCCGCCTGCCCATCTCCGGTTCAGACAATTGTTACGAACGTGAGTTAAACAGAAGCGTTGTTTTTTTTTTCTCGCTGTTGGGGAATAGTTCAGAAGTTGGTACAAAATGTCGCTCGACTTCTAAGACCGGCGTCTCCAGGCATCAACTTTTCATCGCTGTGAGATGTCTTCGCTGTTAACAGCTAGTATCCTACTAGCGCTGCTCTCACCCTTGCTGGCCAAAGAAGTGGGGGAGAGCAAAGGTAATAAATAAACGACATTACCTCGTTTTGATGCCACGTGTCGTACCTTCTGTAATTTGAGCGGATTGTTCCTACATGCGTCATTTATCCGTCACGTGGTATTAAATAAAACCGATTCTAATATCAATGATACTTTGGGAACTTATCATATGTATATAACCAAAAACTAGTTAATCACTTGAAAATTTAAGAATATAAGACATTACATACTTACAGCTTTACCGAATTTCTTTAATTCAATTAGTAATTATGTAACTTTCTGTGGTTCTTCTGTGTTGCCCAAATTAATGAGGTATTCACGTCGGTTAAACTTCGACCTATTTCTACCAGACTAGACGACACAACATCACACCATTCTGGATTTTTGACGTGTAGTATTGTAGGAATTTATCGACATTCATGTCTACCTGAAGACAAATACAGTAGGTTCATCCCAAACGATAGTCATATACTAGACTATACGACGTTACAATCGAGAATACAACAATCTAAATTTATCAAAGTTGATTGTTTCAAACTGAAATGGGCAAAGCTTGAACATAAATTAAAGCATGCATTCGAAATGAAGATCTACAAATCGCTGTTATGTACATTATTTCACACGAAGAAGAAAGGAATCCTTGCTGGATCAAACAACACGGAAGTCATTCTTAAGTCGCTGCCTCAGTTCCTGTGTTTGTAATTCAGATCTCCTAATGATCTTTTCATTGTCATTATATTGCCATAAATCTGTGTGATGTTACGGATAATGGGCCACTAAACATCACTTCTGAGAACAAGAACTTTTTATACCAATTTTTGTATTTGATTATGTCGCTAACGGAAAGTATTATGTCTTCCTATTGTAATTCGGCTTTAATTTGAATATTTTTACAAGTAGAATTTCACGTTACACTAACCTCATTTTGATCAGTTTTTGACAACCATGTTTTCCATAACATTATATAAACATCCTCATGTCATAAGACTGTCATTTAAAACCTTATTCTGTGGACCTGGAAGCGAACCGATTTGGGATACACAAAATAATTTTATTCGCATTTTATTTCGTATTTAATTCACGACCATAATTTACTTTGTATATAACCTCTGAAGCGGTAGTAAACTTCTAAAAAACTACACTGCACAATTACTCAGAAGACAGACATCTTCATACGCAAACATTATTCTCTGCTATCAAACAGCCATAAATTTGTTTCTGATATTCGTAGGTCAACGTTTAAAGGGCGTTTGAACTTCACGTCTTAATAACCACAGAGTCGTAAATACGAAGAATCTGAATCCAATATTTAATCTGAGAACACAAGGTCACGTTAGAATTAAGAATAAATGTCATATTTTATTAAATTCCTTTCTACTTAGAATTGTATGTGGTGGACGTTTTCCAGTTATAGTCGATGGTATATTTTCCCTTCTGTTTCTTTGCCATTTTCTGTCTAAACTGTGATCTGATACAAAAATTTTAAGTTCAGATCTGCAATGAGATTGTCAGAACTATGTTAAAGGTAGATGATGGCCGTCTTCTGGGTTGTTGTGCCATATAGCGTGGTAGACATTTACCGATGTTACCTCCATCATCAGGGCGAAAAACATCGTAAAAATTCATATCAGTTTAATAATTCATATCGGAATATACAATAATGTTGACATGTAACGGATAAGAAATTGTCCAGCAGATACTGAAACCAAATCTTTTTGTCTGTAAACAACATCGAGGCACAGCTTACGCAATACATGTTTATTAAGCAGTGAATATTGTGTTTCCCTTTAACAACTGCATAATTTAAACTCTAGTTTCCGTGTAAATAGAATAATTAGTTTGATGTCTGGAAATTTAAGTCAGACGATTATGTTTCTTCTCGGTTTCAACGCCATGCAGACTTGCCGGTAAATGTCAGCTTTTCGGAGAGAGATGCTGGGAAGTGAATGTATTTGTATAGGGATGGAGGAAGAGAAAGGTGAGGAAATGAACCAATCAGAGAAGAGAAATAAGAGGAAGCTGTAGCTGGGCCCATAAATAGTCCTCTAAACGTCGGGGGGGGGGGGGGTCTTCACTTCACCCCTGAAGATGGAAACATTACGTTTCTTCGAAAAGTTGGCATTTCCCGATTATTTTACGCGGCACCAAATCCAGATGAACATCATCACTCTCTTCTCCGTGAAAACCTCATATCTTGGAAAGTCAAGTCTGTTAACTGCGTACTGTGTGCACTCCGTGTTAATCAATCCAGATGTGAAAGAAAGCCCGTGTCATTGTGAAAGTGAGGGAGCTTTTTTTGTAGGCGCTTTGAGCTGTATGATCACGCAGTGGAAGGTGAGACTCCACAGATGCTCATTCTATAGACTGCCCTTTACATTTCTCTGGAAAAAGAAAAACAAGATAAATGGAGTTCTGCAGCGCATTGGGTCTTTTATCAGTGAGACCTCTTTTCAGAAATAAAGTAGAATCTGCTCTGTAAACTTCGGTTTGTATTTGTAAGTCCTCTTTATTCTCAACTGTTTTTTTAATTCGTTCACGTGTTGCTGTAGGAAAAGTTTTGTTTCGTAATATTTAAGTTTTTCCCGACAGCAAGTATGAAGACGGACGTCTTCTGGGTTGTTGCGCCTTGTAGTCCGATATAAGTTTACCGGCGTTTCAGGGCGATGAATTCATCGCCCTGATGATCGAGGCAGCATGACCTCTGAAACGTTGGTGGACATCTACCAGACTGCACGGCGCAACAACCCAGAAGACTGCAATCTTCTGAGTCACCGCTGTGAAAACCTTAAATCTTGCAAGTTAGATGATGTTCTGTCATTTGGCTTAGTTTCCTTATATCTAGATCTTAATTCGTAAATGTGCGTATTATTAATCCCACCTCTGGAATTCGTGAAACCTTCAATATTTGTACTCTCAACTGTTTTTACATGAAATTTGTGTGGGTTACGGAAGCATACACAGATTTCTATGCCAAAAAAAATTAGAAGCAGATTAGCATGGTTTATGTGTGGTACTTAGAAGCTAAGAATGATAAACTGTACTAACGATGTAGAATTAAGTAATACATGAAAATATATATTTGTATAAAACTATATGTAAATGAGAGACTAAAACTATAATAGCAAGATGTGAGTGGGAATCGGGAATAGTTATATGAATAAAGGCTTTGTAACACGATAAGTGCGCCATTAAACTTATTTAGTTATATTAGACTATGGTCCTCAAGTACTAGATGTTAGACAGACAATATTCCGTGTAGAGAACTCAAATCACTAAATGAATGAAAGAATTTTTGCTCTCAGTTGTGCTTTCTAACTGCTTAAACTGTTCTTATTTCTGTGAACTCCAGCAAATGTATTACATTCCTTTGCTACCATTTCCTAACAGCCTCTAATTAATAGTTGTACAAATGGGCCTACAGCAAGAAATTGTCTTCGCGAATATGAAGATAATGAACAAAAAGGAGGGAACAATTACAAATGGCGGAGAATTTATTTGTACGTTTTGCGGAATGCTGCAGCATAAAGCGTATTTAACTTAGCTAGAATAATTTACCAAGTCTAAATACTGAAATTCAGTAGATGACATTGGTCTGAACCCAATGACGGGGTCTCGTTGCATTGACAGAGTTCAGAAATGTAAGTGAAGGGTTTTAGCATTTTAAATAAGCTACAACCGGTATTGTTCCTGTATAATTGTTTTTTGTAACTGTTCTCGATTATGTCTGATTATTTGTTTCATACTGAGAATAACAGTAATCAATATATCGAAACCAATTATTCTGAAACATAAATGTTGTTTTGATACTGGTCTGGGCACAAAGAATTGATAAAGGGGAGAGTTCTTTTCGGTTCAGAGAAGCAAAATTACGATAGTCTGAGTTACCATTATTGCAGTGCTGTTTTTTATTCATTTCGATTTCACAGTGTAAGCACCAAATAGCCTTACTGTTGAAACAGGATTGTAAAATAACATAAAGAGAAGCCAACTGCATGAGTCTACTCTCATATTATCATTCCAGTCTCTCAATTAATTTTATTCTTTATTATACGTCACTTAAATGTGAATACTTGATACTTTATTTTGTAGGCTGACTTATACAGTCATCTGTCAAGTTATCTAAAAAAGTTGTCCATCAGGAATAATTAAGTATGGAAAATTATAAAATCGTGTATCCTTTATATCAACAGAATCTGACAGGAAACGTACTAGTAATTTACATAGCGAATGTTTCGCGAAGCGATTAAGTAATCGGCCTGCTCATGGAGCTATGGTGAGTTATAAAATGTTCAGTATTGTTCAGCGGAACGTTGGAGATGGTTGTAAGTGGAAATAATGGCGCTGTCGTTCACAGACATTAAAGCTATATTTACCGTGCTTTTATGAGTGAATTAAGTGGATATATGGATTTTTTTTAATCCTTAGAATTTAGATCTCTGGATCCGCTCAGTGTAACGTAGGCACTGTGCTAGTTGTGAGTTAAGCCATAAAAACATCGGAATTGCCGGTGCATCGCACAATGGGGACATATACCTGGTTGAAGATGTCTGTCTTCTGGATTATTGCGCTGAGTAGTCTGGTCGATGTTTACCAACTTTTCAGAGGTCATACTGCCTCCGTCATCAGAGTATGGAGATTTCTGTCTTCTGGATTGTTGCGCTGTGTAGTCTGGTCGATGTTTACCAACTTTTCAGAGGTCATACTGCCTCCATCATCAGAGTATGAAGATTTCTGTCTTCTGGATTGTTGCGCTGAGTAGTCTAGTAGATGTACCAACGTTTCAGAGGTTATACTGAATTCATCGCCCTGATGACGGAGGCAGTATGACCTCAAAAACGTTGGTAAACATCGACCAGACTACACAGCGCAACAACCCAGAAGACAGAAATCTTCATACTCACCGCTGTGAAAACCTCAAATCATATGTACCTGGTTGATTCCGTTGATGCTTGAGCTAACCAGCTGTGTTCTGGCTACTGTTCTCCAGTGCTGGAAAGGATGAGTATTTTCGTCTCGTGATGAGTAGCGCTGCGAGTGGTATTGACGTCTGATGAGGGCGTCTTGAGAGGGACCAGACCACAGTCCCGCAATTAACACCACCACCGTTTACACACTTCAGCGATTTGAGCCGACAAGATTGCTTAATTATGTGGGGTCCGCTCATTGATCCGCCATCGGGCTCATGAAAACGATAACCTTCAAGTTTTCTGGATCATGTCCGCCATGATTTCTTACCCAACTTCAGTCGCGTTTGCGTGCAGTTAGCTTCGTGTGTTGCCATAGTTAATGAACGACGCTGTATCAAACGAACAAGGTATTGGCGTCAGATGAGTTTTGAATGATACACAGCTTATTGCCACTTGTGTTTAAAATAGGCCCGGTTTTAATCCTGACCTATGCATCCACTACTCTAAGATTTTTATTGGTTTCTCTCGATTCTTATTTTAAGTAGAATGATGGGACATACCTTGAAACAAGTCTCGTTTCATTATTTCTCGTCCTTTATCATTCATATTTATAATAATTGATGTTGCATGGTCAGTTTATACATAATCATACCGAAATGTGGTTGGTTGTAATCCAGTAATTGAGGTACAGACACTTTTTTCAATGTACTCTGTCGAAATTTGCTTGTAGAGACTGAGGTAAATCGCGAAGGACATCAGACGAAAGGCTGTGTACTGGTTGATTTTGACTTACATTTCTAAATGCAAGCCAGAAACGCTGTTGACCAGTACAGTAATCTTAAATTAATTCGTTATTGGTTTTAACACCACGTGACAATTCTTTTATATTTTACTTTCCGTTCATTTCTCTTCCGTCCTCCTCTCCCGCTGTAGGTGATGTAGCTTCTGGGGCCGGTAAAAGTGAAGCTAAATGCGATCGGCATTAGAGAACGTGGTTATTGAGCATAACGCCCCGATAGTGTTTACCCTGGAGAAAGTGTTTCGGTTGCCAGATCTTCAGTTTTGTCTAGAGCCTTTCTTGATAACACAGGCAGTGTTACAGTTTCGCAACGAGGGCAGAAGATACTCCGTAGTCCGGTGCACTTAGGTCTGTAAACTGAGCTGGCGCCTTATTCACGCAAAATGGTACACTCGTGACGTAAAATGTACGAAAGCGGAAAGGTTAAACCTGTGGTATAATTGCCTTTAATAGCATAGCGATTAAATGCGTCATTTGGAAGAACTTGTTCAACTCTCCTGAATAAAATAGTCCTAATTACTTTTCCTCCATAGCCATACCACATAATTGAACGTAACTGGTCTGAAAAAAGTAGGGATTATTGTGTTTGACAAGTAATTTGCAATTATAACAGCCAGTTAAACTAGTTCTGCGGAATGCGTATCTGGTAACAATGAACTATATTTAATTAATAACGCGGTGTGGTTACGGACGGAAACCGTTTGTGATCTATGGTCTCTCGAGTGAAAAGTTGAAATAAATTTTTAAAATAATTTTTCTTCCTCATATTAGCCACTTCAAAATTTGTAGCTTCAGGCCTTTATTCATTTTCGTCTCGAAAAACCTTGCTGAATGACATTCAATTACGAACGAATAGCATCAGATTATATCAAAGCTGGAATCCTATAGTTGGGGCCGATGATTCGTACCGAGGTTTTTCTTGGTGCTCCTCAGTCAATACAGATGAATACCAGAGTTATTATTTTTCTACAATCCTAATACACCTTTTACAATTTATTATTGTTTATAGTCATTTTGTGGCTAATTGTATTAATACAATGCTCTGATCTGTTCAATATTTTCCACGTACGGTTTCTTTAGATTGTTTCTGACATGTATTGGATGTTGCTGTGTTTCACATTAAGATGACTTTAGCTAGATTTGTATAATATACCAGTTATTAATAAATTCTTATGTTGCTTTGTCATTTGGAATGCTAAATCCTTACTTCGTAAGCTATTTTTATCACTAGTGGAATGTTCGTTGCTTTTCTTAATCCTGTGCAGTATTGTTTCACAGTTACCACGTCTGCTTAGTTATCTCGAACTTGTATGGTGAATGATAACAGATGTTTCGTCCGCGGTCCAATAATTCGTATTGCTTGTAACAGTAATGTAATAGAATGCGTCCAGGTGGAAGTTTCTCTTACAAATTTGTTGCACTAATCAATCATTCGATTTCGTGTTGAGGTGCTTTGCAAAGCAAAACACTCTCTCAGCCGAAGGAAATGAGTTGTAGCTACATCGGTTATGTATCTTCAGGTCCGTCGAAATTAGTTTTGGGGGTGGGTTGAGGCTGTCCTTGCCGGACTTGATGTCACTTTTAACTGCATTTCTCTTCGTTCAGCATAAATAAGGAACTCAATTAATTTGTTGTTTTTCTTGTTAGATGCGGATAGCCCATGGCTAGGACATGTTCAAGCAGTCTTTAAATTTACGCAGATCCCCTAGAGAAGAAACTTTCTTTTGTAGCCGTGCGTGGATCCTGCTATCTGTAATTAATGTAACTTAAGTTAAGACACATACATATCTAATACATGTAACGTGCTTGCTTTACATACGCACATACATTCGGGCCCCACATAGTAGACACCAAATGTTCTTATATGAAGACGTTACAAAGGCAGTGACTTTCAGAATTTGTATACACGGTTTTCATTAAACTTTAGAATTAAATTTTTTACCCGAGGCGCCACAAAGGTCTATTGTTTTCCGAGAACAAAATACAAGACCGAAGTTCAGAGAAACGAACCTACTAGCAGTTTTTTTTCTTCAGACTCTGCTCGCTTGGTATTGAATGCCCTCTTATGTTACCGTAAGTACGTCGCTTATAATTAATAGTAGTCGTCTATAAATACACATACTCTGGATCGACTTCCATCTAAAAGAAAACGGTTGTGTAGGACCGAAAACAGCTGAAGATCATGGTACGGAGCACTGAGTGCTGTGAAGATGATTTCTCACTGTCAGGACGCAACGCTATGGGTCTAATAGCAGCATCATTTATCAATCCGTCGACCTGGTCCCAACATTACACGTTACAACATGGAACTCTGCAAGAATTTTTTAACCGTTTAGTACAAAGTTTAACTACCGACTGCAACTTATTTCTGTTGATGATTTGTTTACGGCGTGTTCAGATTTATAATTTTACTTAAAATTAACAGGTGAAATAAGAAAAACAAGAAATGCGTAGTAAGTTACGTTTTTTATAGTTCTGTTCTTTATGCATAGTTTTCCATGCTCTGCTTAAAAATATTAATATTTGTAGCCTTTTTAACATGTTCCTTGGAATAAATATGAATAAAAGTCTTTCTCTCCGAATTTAACATTCGCGTTTACGAAACCGATGATTCATTTTAACGTAAATTTTTGTTTATAGCAGACTACTCTGAATTCGAGGAAATAAATGCAATACTTTGTGTGCGCAGCTGCGTCCATTACTCTTCTGGTTTTGAACTCGGTCCTTGTCTCCAAATAACAAGCAGAAATTTTCTGAACGGAGTTGATCAGCTGTTTATGCACTGAATTTTTTTACCGTTTTATCACAGGGAGGAATTCTGTTCTAACATTCATCTGTAGAGATTAAAATGAAGCAAAAAGGTTCTGGTATGAATATCAAATTCCACCTTTTGTATCTTCAGAATTTTCAGTGCTCGTGGCGTATCCACAGAACAATCATAAACTTTTTTACTCACGTTAAAAGTCGTCTAAAAAAATGTATGCAATTTTTTGCTAGTCACGTCAACATTTTAGACTGAAAGATCAGAATATGAGCAAATGACAAAAAGGACGGTATAATTATTCAAAGACTGGATATATGTAGGAAATGTATCCAACAGTGTTTTATGGTGGTACCTCTGATCTCATTTAATGCATTCCTCGTAACATATACACTGTTTTAGTCACCGTTTCTTGTCCTCGTCGACCCTACACGCGCGACAGGGTCAGAGGATCGAAGTGGAGGAATTCCGTTCATTCCCAATTACAGGAAGACGATAACTGCAAGTTAATGTGGAGTCCGAACCACATCGCGGCCTAGATTTACCCACTTCCGCGAGGTTATTATGTGGATTCAATATAAATGCATGTATATTTCCCCCCCCTTTCTCTCCTCCGCTACTACATTTGACCAAATGTGTGTTATAATTCTAATAACATAAATTCTCTGATCTAGTGTCTTATATGTTTTGAATAGATTCTTCTCGTTTTAATCTAATTCCCTTCATTTATATGAATTATTATTTCAAAGATATAGGCCTTAAGAACCTCGTATCACATAAACTAATTAAAATTGTAGTTTTATGATCTAAAATAAACACATGGGTGTCCTATGACTTGATTGAAAGATAATATTAAAATACATCTTAGGGGCATATGTGATCAAGATGCAGACTGGATTGAAATGCTTCAGAATGTTACAGTTGTAACAGTCTGTGT
The DNA here is from genome assembly GCF_977971745.1 of Zootermopsis nevadensis. Classification (NCBI taxonomy): domain Eukaryota; kingdom Metazoa; phylum Arthropoda; class Insecta; order Blattodea; family Termopsidae; genus Zootermopsis; species Zootermopsis nevadensis. The sequence continues at coordinate 10,063,950 of NW_028259162.1, forward strand.
TAACACTTAAGAATTCCCTGGTCTCATTAGGTAAATAAGTATCAAGTCTCAAAAGAAGAACTTATGCTATGGTGTCATTTATTAAGTTTTAAAACTTTTAATAAAAAGGGTTTCAGGTAGTTAATTTTTATGTCGACATTCGACTCGTTTAAGAAACGTAATTCGATATCTAATAGACAAGTCGAAAATATTGCTAAAAGCATATGACTGCTTCTTGTAGCCTATTTCAGATTGCGGTCTAACCAGTAAACGTTTACGATTCAACGTCTGCATAACTGAACAGGGAATTTACTACACACCAGCTGCTGGTATTAAAAGGAATAGTAATTCCACTCTAAACGTGCGTCAAGCCATGTTATGCCCCGTTCCCTCAACCGCTTCGCGGAACAAAACAAATGCTGCAATGCAGACCGCCTCGCATTGTCTTTTGAGCGTATTCCGAAAACGAGATGATTATTTAACATTCACGGCTCACTGCCCATAGCAAATAATAACATTTTATTCATACATTAATTTATTTATTCATTCATTACAGAATTAATTCTGATTTCCAAACAAGAGATACGCAATTTCATAAAGTATGTGCATCAATATTTCAGTTATATTCAGTGGTGTCATTTAATTTGCCGTCAAGCCTTCAAAAAATATTGACAAGTAAATCCTGCATTGGGAGTTTTCCCCTTTGACAGGAGTTTAATGCAGAAGGGAGGAAGAGACTCCAGAATAGATTTTCGCAAATCGTTATGAACAACGACTGGAAAATATTGATGTTGTTAAGTGGAATGGTTTTTTTTCTGGATCACTGCCACGTTTATCGTCGTCGCAGATTCATTTTCCTCGAATCTTATACATTATAGATCTGAACATTTTATGTAAGTTCTGCACTTCAGTCGAATGTTCCCTCATCCAATGCAATCGTCAGCGAGTGCTCTGTAATGAAACCAGCAGCCTGTTTTCAAAGTTCGTCGTCTCTAGTGGAAAATATAAAGGAATGTCACTTATGACCAGGGCAGCGTCTTAAAGAGAATCATTGCTAGTGTGTCTGACCTCAGATGGAGGTTACAGTATGGCGTTCATTGCTGTAGGACGTGGAAACAGAAACTGTGTGTATTCCGCTCCGTGGTTAGCAACACGAGGAGGTCTTTTAGCATTGAGAGAGAGGATGTCCTATCTGTAAAATAACGTCTCTTATATCAGATAAGTCAGTTAGGGATAGAGTCTGTGTTTATTCAATGCATTTGAAAAACTCCAGGTTTAATTAAAATAAGTAGGATCTGAGGTTTTCACGGCGGAAACGTCTGTAAACTTCTACCACACAGAAGACAGCCATCTTTAATTAAAATATATTCAGACTTGATCTATTTGTGAATAGGGTTATGATTGGAATATTAAAACCTAAAGAGAAGCAAGCAAAAGGAAACTAGAAGATAATTACATAATGAGGAACTTCACAGTTTTCAGTGTTCACTAAATATTGTTGTGGTGTTCAAATAAATTAATTAAGATGAGTGTGTGTATTAAGCATGGAAAATATGATAAATTCGTACAGTTAAAACGACGCATTTATAAATATTCTCCCGAAAATGTGAATGTATTGATGAATTTTATTATATTGTACTTGATGAGCGTATTTAGAGAATAATTTCTCATCATGCAGACTACTGCAGTTTATAGTCTAATTACGGATTTAATGGCATGGCTTATAAGCCATCCCAAGAATGCGTCTCCCCGACATGAGCGCCTCAATCAGTGTTAATTACAGTCTGTGTTATACGTCAGCCAAGCATTCCTTGCAGCAAGTACGTTAGCATCATGATGTAATTCCATCGTTGAGCGAAGTGCTCGCTAATATTCAGTAGTTTGATCAAAATCAAATTATGTACAAGTGACATTGTTACAGTGTGTATGACGTTATATCATGTGGTTGTGATAACATTTGTGGTAAAGAATCAACTAGCTCATACTGCGTTCACTGGTTTCAGTACTTGGAAGCCTGCTAGCATTTAACCATATTTTATTTTGCGGTTTTTAAGCTCGGAACAAATTCTGTCATACAAAACTAAACTAAACTGACTTTATTCCGAGACTAGCCAAATGTCGGGTTAGAGGGGGGCTTAGACGTGGGGTATGAAAATGAGCTGCTCGGTCAAGGCTGCCATTATCCTCATGAGGCGGTGATACATTTGTGAGGGGCAATTAATGATAATTGGAGCGCCAGAACCGAAGAGTTCGGGGAAAAACCTCTTCTAATGCCACATCGTAATCACGAAACTCACTTAAAGCACCCGGAATTAAACTTAGGTATTCGCTGTGAGCTAGCGGCTTCAAGAAAAATGTTATGTATAAATCGCAAAATTATATTTTTTTTATTTATTTGTATGATAACAATTTTTTACACTATGTAGCGTCAATTTATGGGTTGATTAGGAAACAGTGAATTGGAAAGGATATATAAAGAAGTAGTCGTGGCTTACTTAAGGCACTGTACCGGGAGTTTGCTGGTGTAACTGAGGAAAACCGTGAAAACGTCGTTCAGAAAAGTAGGTCCCTGAGCCGAGATTTGAACCTGAGAACTACCAGATACGAAGCACCTTGTTTGAATTTCTTGGTAACGTCTCGCCACCGTCAGAACTTAATATTAATTTTTCCGCATTACACTAACGGTGCACTCGTGCAGTGAGGTGTGGCGGACATCGGCTAATTTATTAGGAGTAGACGCTGATATGGCGAATTATTCACCTTCGTACCACAGGTTAGTCAGTAGAATTTGAGGCCCTCACGGTGGCAAGTATAAAATTGTTTGTCTTCCGCGTTGTTGCTCTTGTGTATTTCTGTAAATGTTTACTGATGTTTCAGAGGTCCTTGCTGCCCCCATCTTCAGAATTACCTTCACAGGTTAGTCCATATATCGGAAGCATGTATTAAAAGGACTGGACGAAACGATGTTGGTGAATGTTGTTATTTGAGAAGCCGTAGTTAAAAATATTGATAAAATTTAATTTAATTTAAAATTTGACAATATCAATTAGTATATATAGACCTTAATACAATTTACAGGCTCTATTTTAACGTAGATATTGCATAGGTTGAAATATGTCTGGTAAGAAGAAAGTACATTTTCTTCATACTACGTAATGGTTTTGGAACAAGATCTCTAAATATAAAATTTACCCTAATGGAATGAAAAACAATTAACATGCTGCGAAATTTCGAGTCGCTTGACAATCGTCCAGATAAAAATAGAGCTCTGTTATTGCCGGTAGCCTGTTTATCTACACTTCTGCGATGTAAATCATGAGGGTGTTAGCCTTGCGCATGGATTACTCAGCGGCCTTAGTTGACACATAATTGTTTCAAAACCTGTGTAATAAATATAAAAGTATTTTCTCTCGATTAGATTACTGTTGTTATAGACCATTGACCAGACAAGCACACAAACCCTTAAATATTTCTGTGAATGTATTCCCCTGGTTTTACGACCAACCATTAGCACATATTGTTATTGTATTTCCAGTGTGACGCTGAACTAAAAAATGGACATTTTTGTAGCGGCAGGTCGCATTAGATTCTCACGGAACGACTGCTTTTTATGAATTCAGCAGTAGCAATAATATAAAGTGTTTCACTGCTCTAACTGTTCTTAATTATGTCTGTATTTAATCAGTTTTTTTCTAATGTCCGAAACAGTAGATTGTAGTGTAATGCATAAATGACGAAATAACATAACCGAAAGTTCAGTTGCATGTCTACTAATATTTTAGGTCTTTGTTATTTATGTGCATATTTGATAACTTTCGCGTTGTGTTAAGACGGTACAGCTTACAATATGTGTGGCTTTCGAAAAAGGAGTTTATACAGAATTACAAGAAGTTTAATAGTGTCATAAGCGGTTTAGATAATCATTAAAATATTCTTTTATATACAGCACTTATTACTTATCATTCTGTTAAACTTTACCGAACTTATTCGAACCCTAGCTTTCTCAGTTGAAAAGGATTTTGAAATTTTTAATAAGTTAAGTGGTGGTAATTCTTGTATTCAGGATTGGTTTTAGAAAATCCCATTCTATCTTCCTAAAGCACAGAAAAAGGTGATGATACATCCATATATTTAGTGCTACTTGAACTTGTAATCCCTGTTTTCAAATAAAAGAGCCTTCAGACTTGTAGTTCTGCTCGTCCCGCAGAGACACGGCGTGACTGTTGTCCTGGTGTGAACAGTACGGGTCTGTTGATACTACAGCGAACCCCTGAAGCCCATGGTTCCAGGTGATCGCGTTGTTTGGCTTCGGGCTTGTGAAGCCGTCCACATTTATGGAAAAACACGAGCATGAACACGTGTATTCAGGACGCACTTCAACGAAATAACGTATGCATGTTAAATCGAACTTAATCCAGCATTATCATTTATTTAATCGCCTAAACTGTTAAATTTAAGTAAGTAGCAAGTGTTTTTGTTCTTTGTGAAGAAGGTAACAGCTTTTTTGCTAGTTATTAGGATAAATAAAGTCTTGTTAATATTTTTACGGTGATAGTAACGACATTAGGGGTTAAAAAGTCATGAATTGGACAGCCCCATAAACGATGTATGGCTACACAGGCTATTACCGAATGAAACTTGTGATGTAGCGACAGTGTGGAACGAAATTCGATTAGCCTACAGCGTGAACATTGGACTACATATGACATCCGCGTTAGATATTCTTAAATTTATTAAGCAGGTTTTACTGTTTTATAAATGATGAAATTTGTAAGATTATTCATGCAATGAAACGTTGAACATCATTTAGAATACGCTTGTATCGTGTTTTACCCCCTAGAAGCTGTTTTAGTGCAGTTTCTGCTGGAGGGAAATACACAGTTGAAAACTCTTTTGGTACAGTGCTTAACAAGTTAAATACGTAATTACGTTGTGCTTTATTTTTATCAAGGGAACTGCTACAGTTTAGCAGTATAAACCGTGAATGGAAAAAGTTTAGCTTATATCTCTTAAGTTTTAAAATAAGAACATTGAGAATTTGCAAATTGGAAAAAATTGCATTTTAGGTGTCGGTGCAGTAAGTGGTGCAGCCCATTGCAGGTAACATACTCAGTACGTTAGGCGAGGAAACACGAGTCCTTTGCCTTTGCTTGTTAATGGAAGCAGAAATCTATGCAGATGTAATATTGCAATTTTGAAATCGTACAGTTATACGACGTGTTTTACACATGTATACGTAACTAACTTTACACATTATCTTTCACATTATAATACAATAAGTAAATTATTTTTTTAAACACAAAAGCATTCTAACGCTACAACATTTGGTACATAGAAGCAGGGTAACCTCCACTGAAACGTCGGTCAATCTACCAGACTAGACTGTGCTACATCCCACAAGACAGCCTTCTTTATACTTGTAATGAGAATCTGAAATCTCAGAATGAGACGACATTAAATTGTATATTCTTTACTGGACTTTTCGTAAAAATAAACAAACATCTAGCTTTTATATAATTAAAAGTGTGCTAAAATACTTTAATGAGAAACCTATCTTTTATAATTATGATATTATATATATATGACGTTTATATGTGTGTACCTGGCGCGTAAATTTTATCTTTTCTTGAATATCGATGGAACGTTGATGGTCTTAAACTAGAGCTTCTTCCATTTGCCTTATGCTTGCTTCCTGCATCTCCAGGAAAACATAACCTTTCAAGCACCGTCATATTCAGTATATATCGTGATACGGCCGGCCATTCTTATGAAGCAAACACGATCGAGGTATGATACTATCGTACATATTTCTACGTTCTTCGTGGATGTTCGCGTGATTTCTCGTATCTGAATTCCCTCGAAGCAGAACCCCCTTTGCGGTCGGGGGGAGGAGAGGAGACCGCGCAGTTTATACCGCTGTAATCGACCTAAAGCGGTGGTATCTGTTTGGACCACGACTAAGGTCTGTGCTTAAGTACGGTAGGATTATTCGGAAACTTCTACGAGAGTTACAAAATTATTGCGTTATTATATTAAATCGGTATGCATATTCCATTGCTTAACAAAACTAAACTCTTTGGAGTACGTAGGATTTGAGGTTCTCATGGCAGTGAGTACGAAGATGGCTGTCTTCTAGGTTGTAGCGCCGTGTTATAGAAGTTTATCGATGTTTCATCGCCCTGATAGTGGAGGTAGCAAGGACCTCTGAAACGTTGGTAAACTTCTGCCAGACTACACGACGCTATAACCCAGAATACATTCATCTTTGTTTGGAGTACAGCTTTAGTTTCCGGGATATACAGGTCATCCGAAACTCAACAGATTTTCCCCTTTGCCGTGTACGACACCATTAACAAAAATCAACCAACATTAGATTTGATGATGTTCTTATGGATCTTGGCGCCTTGTGGACTGTTCGGTAGATAACGAGCTTTTCGAAGAAACGTGCTGCTTCCATCTTCAATGATGATCCTAATTCTAGTAACAGGAGTCAAAACGGTGGGCTGACTGAGCGTGAAAACGGAATATCTTTCTGCAGCCTTGTCAGACTGACATCGGTGATCGCATTTTAGTGTTGTCGTTACAGAATGGTTAATTTATTTTAATACTTTCTTATGCGTATTTCTTATATTTTCCCATATTTCGTTTGATATGACAGTTACACTTTTATTATGCCTCATTTATTATCAAAAAAATTTTGAAGCAGATATTGCTGTACCCTATCCCCTGCCAACTAATTCTTTCCGCCGCCCGTATATCTGTGGAAAAATATTAGTGAAAACCTCAACAATAACCTCCTATTTCTCCACAGATGGTTCATAGATATGAATCATATTTCATTTGGGGCAGTTAATTATCGTGGCGAAGAAACACGGTTAGATACTTTGTGGCTTACAGCAATCTGAAACAGCAGTTGTGAGCTACAATCTCGTGTAACATACTACAAGAAATATCGAAGGAGAGAAGTTTGCTAACCTCATTGAACTGTAGCTGCCGTGGTCTGACGTCACAGGATCCGGTAATCAAGGTCTCGAAGGATTTATTTGTTTTACCTTAGCAGGTAGGGTGAAAAGTTCCTCGACGAACAGCTCGGCTTTGGCACCATCTGTTTGTAATGTGCGAGAAAAACGGGTAGGAACTGGGCTCAAACTAGTCGAATAGATCTTTGTATGCCTTATTTGTCCGCGTCGAAATATTTGTGGAACTTGGAAGTTGTTTTTGTAAAACTTTGGAAAAATGTCGAGACAGCAAGACATTCAGTAGTTTAGAAAACTATTATCGAAGATCGTTGTCTTCTGAGTTGTAGCGCCGTGTAGTCTGGTAGAAGTTGAAAGATATTTCATTGTCATCAGGGCGATGTGTACTTATCACCCTGATTATTGAGGCAGCAAGAACTTCTCAAACGTCGCTAAACTTCTACAAGACTACACGGCGCAACAACCCAGAAGATAGCCATCTTCAAACTCACCGCCGTGAAAACTTCAAATCCTAAAAAAAGTATTACAGTTGTGTAAATGGAACAATTTATATAGTAGCATTATCTACATAATCAAGCAGATACAATTCCTTGCTGGCCGAAATGATTTACTGGTGTGTAGAAATGTGCTTTGTCTGGAAGAGTGTGGCTATGTATCACTGTCAATTTCTGTGCTTCAGAATAACTCGGCATACGTCCAGCGTTAATGGATTCTGTTGTCTCTGGGATTAATGATATATTTTCGTGTTTCTCGTTCCTTTCATTTTGCGATTGATACAGCAAATAAAATACTGTTTTTGTTTCCCGATATTCATAATTCCTTTAAGCTACTGCCGTTACAGTTATGTTTCCACAAAATCATCAGAATATTACTGATTTTGTTTCTTTCTGTAATTTTTTTAAGTTGATGTTTCATATGCCTAGTAGCTAGTCGTTATAAACCTGAAACCCTCACGTGGCGTGTACTCAGAACAGAGGTTGTAGATCTACGTTTTGTATTATAATCCATGTTTGTTATTGTAGTTCATATTTCCGTGTATCTTGTGTTGAGGTTTTCCGTGGTTACTCGCAAGTAAATTTTGAATTTAAGACGTAATAATATTTTAAAAAAACATATTATTGGCCTGCGGATAGAGCTGTAAGGTAGAAGCACTGTCACAGTGTTCAACAGATTGGTTCAATAATTTAAAATAACTTGATATGTTAAGGCTTTTTCGTTGTTAAAATGAACCTCCCAGAATTTATTTCGGGTTTAGAACACTTCAATTCACCACGTATTTTTTCTGAACAGAATACCCAGGCTTCACCATTTTCACTATGGCTTCTAATTTGGCCGAAGAATATTAAAATGAGGTCTTTTATATCAAATTCTATACAAATTTATTATATAAATTTGAATGTAAATAAATCTAATATCTCACGTATCAAGTTTTATTATTTTAAAATATTGTAGCTAGGGTTGAATTTTAAATGGAACAGCTGTACAACAGATGTTAGTATAACACCGATATATTGAATTCAGGTAACTGATTTTACAAAATGTTTATTCATCTGAATTTTGTAAAAAAGAGATTAATTACCGCATATTTATGTACAAAGCTGGATAGAACAGTAGATGATTTCTGCATATTTGTAACTATCATCAATTTAACTCTCTGTGGTAATTGTAATTTAATTTTATTCGTAATTTATACTTCATACTTTATTGTAGGATTTGAGGTTTTCACAGCGGCTAGCCTGAACATTGCTGTCTTCTGGGTTGTTGCGCCGTGTAGTCTGTTAGATGTCCACATGTGTACTTTATTATTAGTGATCTTATAGTAAAGCAATACAAGAGTGAAGCCAGAGTTACCTCGGAATATCCAAGTAACAGTATCATTTAAAGTCAGTCTTTCATATGCTGACGAACAGTGTTTTGGTTGCCAGAGAATTAATGTGAATAAATTACGTGTTCTGAACCTCCTAAGGGAATGTGATGTATTCGCGGTGTTTTATTTGCTTCTTTGTTAAACGACTATTGTTTCGTATGAAATGTGTTTTGAACAGTAACTGGTGTTGAATTACGTGGTTTCGGTGGTTAACAATTTGATATGACGAGCCGTCTATTTCAGAGAACGCCGAATCTACCTTACTTTATTTCGTCTTTGAATTCCCTGAATTTTTGTTTATAAAACACCAATATACGCTTTGTAATTCTATACATATCTGAAAATGTGGTATACAGTGTGGAAATATTTTAGGTTAAGGAAACAGTGCAACGTTAAAATATATAACATATTGATTTTGCTGTTAAAGCTATTTCAGAAATTAAGTTCACTAAGCTGGCGTGGATTATTAACGAGATGTATCGAAGTCCTAAAGACAGATTTTTAACTGCTTGTGTTTTCCTGAATTTAGAATGTGCCCCTCTCGCAAATGCTAAATGAGGACCACATACACGCAGTTAACATAAGTAGCTAGCTATCGTCCTGAAAATTAACAGCATTTTAATGTATTGATAAAACGTTTTTACTTATGATATGTATAAGCATATATACTTCGTATATTTAATATTTATAAGAGAATTTCCGAGAATATGTCTTATGAAAATAATTAACAATGCCTGGAGTCTTGTTTCCACAACCATATTCGTGAAGTAGCACTTTTAAAAAATCCCATTACTTGATGAGGTCTGAGGTTCTCACGGCTACAAGTATGAAGATGGCTGTCTTCTTTCCGTTTACTTAATTTCTTCCATGTTATAGGGTCTGTCTTGATCAGTCTGTAGAAATACCATGTTTCAATAAAACTCTGATTTCTCATAACCTTCTTATCCATTTCATATCCATTCACAAAGATCTCAAATTAGACTCCATGTGGAAGTAGTTCAATCACTTCCGCATCGGAAGGAGCGAGGTAGTGACCTCGCCCCTTCCGATTTGTCTTCCATGCATACATAAAAAATCCTGTGGAATTATGAATAATATTACTGTTACAAACATTTTATATGCAGATAAGAGGCTATTCGCTTACACATAAGACATTCTCGTATATTCTCTTTATAATCTCAAACGCGTCTATTTACATTAATGAATATAGTGTACAGACTGCGTATGTTAAAATAACCGTACAATTTCTTCACCTACATCAACACAGATTTTCAGTTCACAAAAATGGTCGTGTGTATGGATTAAATACAAAAATTTCGACACTCATAAAACAAATATTTATTTATTATTTTTATTAATATTTTTGTTATAAATATCAGAATTCGAGCCTGGGATATTTCCGAAAGAAGGAAATCATGTATAAAACACGTTACATTAGACTGTGTGTGTGTGTGTGTGTGGAGAGTTTTCACAGGAATTAATTCTGCACATGCCTCGCCTCAGATTTTTTACTCCGACATTAATATTCATCCACCAGATGTCTACACGTCCTCGCTCTGTTTACTCATAAACAGTCAAAGGTACTGCATTTAGCCCTACTATTATCACAAATTCTGGCAATATTCGGCTCCAGCTTCCACATATATATATATATATATATATATATATATATATCCACGCCTTCTTGCCTCATAATTTATCAGGTTGTGTATTACTGGCATTATATCGGATGTACACATTCCTGTTTGAACGAATTGTGAAAACATTACGACAGGTGGTTTGGTCTGGATGTGATCATGGCTTATTTTAAAGATGCTCATTTCATAATGACCTGATAATCGTTCTTAGATCAGTAAACAGTTACCCTTGCAAAAGTATGTGTATGGAAGAAATTAAGTAATTTACCTTCTCATGAATTGTAAGACGTAAACAGACATTCCCTTGTTTTTTATCTGCTGGGTAATTACCAAATGAGTGAACTTAACCAGTTCTGTACTTCTTCAGCGAAAACCTAATGTATCGAAAATAAGTTTCCACACTTCGTAAATTTAACAAAGCAAGGAAGCTCGGTACTATATTTCCTCCCTATTAGGACAAGATCGTGTTTATAGAATTCTGGTAGCAATTTACAAAAAAAATGGTCGGGTGGTTCGGAACATTCTACGAGTAAATCCGTCCTCGTTCGCGAGCCAAACGTAAAATACTGTCTGTAGTTGTAAATCCCTGCCTCCGAAACAGTATCGATTGTCTGGTCCCCTTGTTCATGCTCTGAGGGGATTACAGGTTCTGTAACAAGTCTCAACAGCGTTTGAAGTCAAGAAGCCGTTACAGATCTCACATTTCTTTTCTGTATTTTAAATTGTTTTTTGTTCTTGCGAGGCCGTAGACTGGTAAGCCACAGCGCAAAGTGACGCCCCTTTATCCGTTCCCGGTGCTGAGGCCCTCCGCGTGACCTGTGGTGTTTGCATTTGTCATTCACTCTCTCCACTCCTCTGTTCTGTTTGGCTTGAGTGGCCTTACCAGTACAGCTCTGGGACATTGAGGCATTCCATAAGGGAAGTCGCAGAAAGAAATAGAACCAATAATTGTTACAGTCATATTGAACGTTGTCATTAGATCGTCTCAGTTACGTGTCAGGGATCCTAAGATATAATTCGTAACTAATATCAACTCTGACAACTTTTCTGCAGAGAGTAAGCAATTTTCATGGAACTGTCCCTTTTTAACTTAGCGAATGAATCCCCATAATAATGAATGTCAGTATTCCGTATTTTATAATATTATTTATTTTTTACGAAATAGTACATAATAATGACCATAGGCACATCCATTCCATTAAAATTAATAATTGAGTTTACCTTTAATGTAGATCATTATTGACATGTAAAGAGACCATTAGCGTATGTTTTTGCATCGGTTTTCCTCTAACACAGCAAGCACTGAAAAATAAACACTGACAGTTTGCAGTAAGTAATATATTCTCTCCAGTATCAGCATATTTTTTGTAGGAAAACATTAAACATAGTATTCACTGGAAAATAATTATTTTTGAAATCATCAGAGGCGTGGAAGAAAATAATGAATAGTCAAGAATAGAATTGTATGGGAGAATAATAATCAGTCGGCAGGCTTCAGTGATAAGGAATTATTTTCAGTATCAGCAGAGGTGTAATGGAATCAGAACAAAGTAGCAACTGCATAAATAACACGATTTTATTAAATAAAAATTATCGGACAGTTCATAAAGTATTTGTTATGTGACACTTTTCGATCATACAACTAAGTAGATCTTCTAACGGTAACTCATATTATTTTCCCATAGAGTTATCTTCCAGTTATGGTCAGCGTAAAATGCAAAGAGTGCTAAATGAAGACATGTAACGCTTATACTTTCTAAATTGTCTTTCGCGGTATACCTCGCCGTAATTTTGAATTTTGCATATATAAACTTACTGAAATACGACATTTAATGGTTATATGGCTATGGTTTATTTACGCTGCATTATTATTGTCTTCTAAAACTAACTCTTGGAACTGTTGATATTACAGTCTTTAGAGTTAAGGGTCAGCTCACTTTCTGTGATTGAATAAATTTTACTTTCGCTTACATTCGACCCCACGATCTCAGTATTTCAGTACCTCAGGGTTGTCCCCTAGTCACCGAAATTGTCTGTTAAGATCACCCAGTGTTGTACAAATTATAATTATCAGTGTTTGCCTATTGTTGGCTTCTTGCTGTTGGCAAACATTTAGATAAATGAATTGAATTGAATTAAAATAGAAGTGAAGCAAAGAAGCGATACTGGTCTTTAAATAGACGCTTGATGGGAGGTCTTCAACATGTGCTTAGATTGCACGCATTACATCGGAGTCTAAGAAGATGCCGCAGGAACAAGGCGCTGTGGTTCCAGTGACGAGCTCAGTTTCTTCTTTCTCATTACCCACATTTTTATGTCGATATTTGAAGATTTCTTGCAAACTGTTACCCGTATTTTATATATTCGAACCAGAATTTTGGTTTTTATGTTGCATTTCAGAACGTTACATTACAGCAGTAATTTATATATAATTTGCCTTGCCAGGGCTGACAGAGGACCTCTTTATCGGAAATTATTCATAACACTTTTGCCAGAAGGTAGTGACATTAATTGCTCTTCTGTTGTTTAGATAGAAATTTACGTTCATTTTAACTGTTAGTGATATTAAAATTGACATTCAGTGCCATTTATACAATTGAAGTTAATTGATATTTATTTTAGTAATTCGTTGGGTCATTGTGAACTGATACAATAGAGGAGTGTACATGCAGTCGGCGCCCAGTTCCACTGATCCGAGATCGTGTTGGGGGTAATATATTCATTCTGCGCGTATTGTTTATTCGGCTTTCCACTTTTTACGTCGTTAAAAATGTGTGACTGACATCAGGGTGATTGTGAGATATAAATTGCTGAATGTTGTTAATGAATTTCAGATATTTTTAAAATACGGTGCTTATAATTTTATTAAACGTACTGAGTGAAAATGTAGTCAGGCGACCACCACGTTTCTTGTTGCAAGTTTAAATTATGTTTCCCGTTGTCTTTTAAATAATTAAACATTTTCAGTGTGCATGAAACACAGTTGTTATTTTCGTAAAATTAACTTTGCTAGTTGTATACTTTAGGGCCACGTCTTATTTCTAACCGGTTATAAGATGATATAATCCGTCTATGAAGATAGAATAAAATTTTTCTTGGATATTATCCATCTTCTAGTAAAATAAAATATAAAACGACTCAGTTGTCATGGAAATCAAAGGCCTGCATTTTCAGTGCTGTGCTGTATGTACAGAAACTGCATCTTCACGACAAACAATATCCTAAAATCAAATTTCAGGATGTTCCTTCTCAGCCGGTATGCCATGAATGAAATAGAATTGAAGAGAGTTGTAGAATTGAATTGGGAAACTAAATCCCACAGACATCGTTCTTCGACTCTTTCACATATATTTCCCTGTAGTAATCCGAGCAAGGATCTAATTCCCCACTGTTCGAAACAATTTCGTGAAGCAGACAAGAATAAAGGAAGCCAACAAGGAAAATGAAACGTATTGTTAGAATATCCATCATTCGCTAATAGTAAATCGGTGCCGAGAAAATTGACGAATAGCGTGACGTATTAAATTTCAGTCTCCTGTGAACATTAGTTTCAGATACCTGCTGACGAAGTATATTTGGGTTACGACTAGGCCCATGTCTTAGTGTTTTCATACAAAGTGTAGAAAATCTTGATCATACCAAATGTTCAGAGTTTGCTGAGAATTTTAAATCTCTCCAGGAGTCGATTATAAAATTATAGTAGGATTTCATTAATATTTACAATAAGGGAGGACTTCATTACTTAATACATATTTCTGTTACTCCTGCTTCATGAAAATAAACCATACGTGTGGCCAGTCAGATTTGAACGGTAAGAGACCCCCCGGGCAGGTTTGCGTGTCAGAGCAAGATAAAGAAGCAAGATTCGTGAGTAGGGATGCGTTTCATACATGATTGATTACTACGGCTATTTTCTGCATGCAATTTCGCGTATGATGCATGATGCTTATCGGTCGAAAAAGTTGGTCAGTTCATTAGAGTGACAGTCACATCATTTAAGCAAAGTAATTTTGTGAAATCATCTGGAAGCAGTCATACGGTGAAATGTGCGGAATTTCATTTAAGGTTCTTAAAATAATTTACATTTACACAAAGTTATGAAAAGGTGTTAAAAGGGTCCATAAACAGGGGTCCGGAGACAACTGCATAATGGAGTGGTCCATAATTTTACAGTTGAAGAGATGTTATTACGATGATGAGATAAGACAGGTTGAGATGGGTGGGACGTTTAGCATGCGCGAGCGACATGATCTGCCGGATGAATCCAGTGTAAATAATCTTATCCAAATTTCTTAGGGTTCATTTTAATATCATCCTAACATCGCGTCGCCTAGGTATCCAAAGTGATATGTTCTGTCAAAAATTCTGATGCATTCCGCACCTTTCGTATGCTTGCTACATGTACCATCTTCATTCATTTAATTGTCTTAATAATTTTGAAGAGTACAAATTATTACTCTCCTCATTATGCAATCTGTTTTGTCCTCGTCTTTGTTCCTTCCTCTTACGTTCAAATTTTGTCCTCAGCTTCTTATTTGTAAACGCCCTTTATGTACTTAACTTGATATTAGACACCGAGTTGCACAATCAGACAAAGTAACAGATAAAATCATAGTTCTGAATAATTTAATTTAACGTTTTTAGATGGTGGACGGGAAGACAAAATGTTATGAAATGGAAGGTATCTCTAATTTCTTTCTGAATCCCGAATAAAATTCTTAACTTGTAAATATAACATATGTATATAAATACCAACTTCTGCTGTTTGTTCTCGACTCAACACGTTTCTTTCAGCTACATACAGTTTTACATCAGTTATCTAAATCTCTCTCATTTTCATCGAGTCGCGAGCTATATTTCAGGTTTTAAAGCGGTATGTGGGTGTCATTGCATAAACAAATTACGTTTTCATCTGGAACTCTCGACGTAGTTGTGGTTTCGGTGTCCTGTGATCTGTTTCCGTACAGAATTACAGCTGAGTGCACTGGATTAACGATCACATCATAATGACAAGTCGGTACAACCTCGACAGATCGATATATACGATTCAATGCCTCGTATTTCTTTTTGCTGTGGTTTTTCTTGAGTCATGCAGGTGTTCACCCTCCGCGGATGATTTGACTCCCATGTGGTCTGTTGGGTTCATTAAAGTACGTCAGTCGATGCAGCATTATTACATAATAATTTAACGTCAACTTATATTAGATTTCAGGTTTTCTCAGCGGTTATTGCGAAGATGGCTGTCTTCTGGGTTGTAGCCCACTGTGGTCTGACAGAAGTTTCAGAGGTGCATTTGCTGAGGCACCAGGCACCTCTGAAAAGTTAGTAAACCTCTTCCAGTATACATGGCGTTAACACATCTGACTTTTCGAATAGAGGAACATTTTATCGCTGCGGTGAAATAATTTTCAGAAAGGCGCTGTAGTTCCTTAATTAAATGTATATTGTGTCCTTCTGAGTTATGACCTCCTATATTCTTCCATAAGGTTGCCAGAGCAGACTTCTTGCGAAGGTAGTAGTCGCTCAGCCAGTCAGTAAATGGCCTCATCTCTTGTACGAAATCAAAAGATTCATTGAATATGGCTGACTTGTGGGTTCTAGAGCCCAGATGTTGATCGAATTACACCTTTTACACCCGGGTAAATATTTTAGTTTTACAGCAACGTCAAGATAGCATTGTAAGTCGGATTTATATTTCTGTGATCGGGGCTGTGGTCAAGGTTTTCTTGTGAACTCCGCTACCTTCTAAGATGACGCCAACAGCGTAAATCCTTTCCTATGACTCGGTCAATATCGGTAGTGTCGTATTTGCGAATAACCAGAATTAAATTCGGGGATCAGATTATATTCCCTGAGGATACGCGTAGAGTAATATGAAATTCTCCATTAAGGTGCAACACAAAGACGTCCTGACGTGTAAAGGTGGCTGCAGGCCTTTTCACGTTCGTGCTGTGTGTACGGGGGGTAATTAAGATCGCGAACACAAAGGGAAGGCGAGTAATCTAATTATAGTCACACACAAAGTTACTTGGGATCACACTTATCCATTCGTGCGTCAGAATACTAAAACAAGCAAGCGAGGTGGTTCAGAATGGGAACAGTAGCGTTATATGGGCTACTGTTATCTTTGTACTATAACAGGATGTATGATGTCTGCTGTTTTATTCTATTGTTTCCCTGTCTTTCTATACTTTTTCAATATTAGTACTCTTAACCACCATTTTACTACACAGTCTTTTGCTGGCTTCGATGGTCTGATATTTCATCTGGCTCTCCTCTTAAACGATCGCGTGATATAGGAAACATATAAAACATTGTCGGTAGGTGCCAGCGGACTGACGTTAAGATTAAGAATTAATTAAAGAAAGTTACAAGAAATTAAAAAATATATACATATTTTTGTGCAGAAAAGTCTCGTCTAAATTTTAGTTTGCTCGTAATATTTTGTGCTCGCTAATGTCGTGATAATTTAATTTATTTGACAGTAGGGGTTACGATATCTTGAATACCCCCCCCCACACACACACACACACACACACACACTTTCATATACGTGACCCGACTAATAAATGTTTTCAGTTTTCTCATCTGACCTCTCAAATAATGTAGCTACTGGAATTGGGTCTTTGGCCGGGCCAAACACTGGCTACACTCTTATGCACGTTTTTGTGACTCCCCTCAATTCGCGATGAATGCAGAGATACGAGCTCACATTGATTCACGTCCGTTTTCAATCTCATCACTTCAAATTTACCTTACATAATTATCTGTACCCTGTAGGTCTGACATCAGATAGCGAAGGAATGATGGAATTTTGGAAGCGTTGAGTTAATTACAGTTGTATTCACTATATTTCTTTCGTGCAAAGAACGTCTGGTAACGTGGCATGATTGTGGATAGAATTAAAAACAGAGTATCTCGCCTTCGAAAAACCCATTCAGCTGACTTCAAAATTCACACCTCACGGACTTTAAAACGCCCTTTCAATGCCTTGCTTGTCACTTTTGTAAAAATTTGAATATTTTTCGTTTCTCTGCTCACTGGTTTCTCCCTGTACCATGTTCGCGCAGCCGGGAGTTTCTGTTGAACCTCTCCTTTATGGAGCGCCCATAAAGTGCAGCTGTCATCCCATTCAGTGAGTGAGTATTTAACGTTGCTAACCTGGGCACCAAATCCAACGGCATGGATGCCACACCACCGCCACGCCCTCTGGACATCATTCATGTGTATGTGAAGTTTATCGGTGAAGACCTCTGAAAAGGATGGCCGATGCCTCTATATTCTGCGTCAGCTGCCAGTCCATAGATTTTACTCCTTCTATAATTTATTGCGATAAAACTTTATGAAACGTATTGTAGTCTGGATAAACGCTTTTATCGGTTATTAAATGTAAACTTGGGAAACAGGAAAAAAAATCTCATTTTATAACTTTGACGATCTCTGTGTCATTGATGTGGGTTATGAGTTGCAGCATCACATTTCATCAGTGTAAACCGATATTAGGTAAAAAGCGTTGCGCGATGTGGTTTTATTCTTTTTTCCAAAAAGTATCGGAGAACTTGTTTGTTTTGTTCCACCGCAGTCGGCAATACATTGTAAATATTTGAAATTAAATGTGTATTTATTATACTTTTTTACTTAATTTATTTGAAACCGCATCAAAATGCATGGTGATTAAAGTGGATGGAAATGTTATGTGAAGTTGTGAATTGGTCAGCACAAACATGTTATTTCGGTTCTTTTTATAGATTAATAATGTATACGAAGGCATATATATTCTGTAATAAGATTAGATTAAAGATTATGTAAATCAAATATATCATTTCAAATATAAGCTCAATGTCGATCTTATCAGTAAGCTGCTAGTTGCGTTAGGGTCTGCTTTATGTACGTTAAAAATAGCTGAATATTAGAAAAATGTTTAGGAAGGGATCCTACATCCCTTCTCCATTCAAGATTGCAAATCCCTACTGAGATCCTCCAGCGTTCTCCCTCCGAGTTCGTGCTACGTCACATGGTCAGCCCCCGTTATGTCACATGTAAACACATTTTTTAGGACTTGTGTTTTGGTGGAAACATTGCCATGACAGTTTATGAAGACGAATTTAGATGTGCTGTTCTGTTATATGGCGACCGTGGTAACTAGCTTCGTGAAGCACAGCTAACAGTCTTGCAGCAAAAAATCACCATCTTCTTTTAAACTCGAAGCTTTACAAGCTTTACTCTTCTTGGAAAAAATTCTTTCCATGTCAGTGGTTCTCATAAAATGTTGTATCATGATAAATGTTACAGTGATAGATCCCTCTTTAGCTGTCCGCGAATGCTAATTCAATATTTTCACAGGTACTGGCTTTATCTGCATGTTTCCTCCGTCCGAAATTAGCTGCGGTGACAAAGGCTGGCTGCAACTAAATATTGTTTTATTCCATAATTTAATGGAATTTTTTGTAAATTATGGCTACTAAATTTTATTTATGTAACTGTCTGATCACTCTAATGATCCACTTACTATAGGCCTACTTATAGAAATAGAGCATTCAAAGTAGATCTTCTAGGATGTACTTACTGATAAGATAAATGGGTGTTTTGATGTTTATTATACTTTCTATTTGCTGCTAAGGTTGTTTTTAAATGTTATTAATTATTTTGAAATGCATTAATTCATCTTCCTGCAAAAACACATACTGCATAAAAAGGCCATTAAAGTTTGTAGCCATTTCTGATGACAATAATAAAAGACAGTACAATTTGAAATGCAGATGAGATTGCTGTATGAAATTAGAACGTAGTTCTGGTACGGCTATAGCGAGCAAGCAGAGCGGTTAATTCTGTAGGGTTAGTAGACTGAGGACTAGGGAAATGGGGTTGGATGTTCAAGATTTTGTGATCTGTTTAACACAGTCGCTCAACGCCAGGCATTCGGTAGATGTGGTATAGAATTCCATGGAGATTTACAATTTGAAATAGTAGTGTTTCTGCAGCTATGCTGACTTACAGACCAAAGGTAATCCTACTTTAACCTCATGACCATGTAGCTCAGTGTCGTGCAAACTTGCAGGTCGTTAAACTGAGTTATAAAAATAAATGATCCAGTAATATGTTCGGTATTGTAGCATTACGATCATGATACATTTTAGAGTGCGTCCTGATTACTGGTACTTACAGAGGCTCGCGGCGATTATTGACAGTGTGTGCAGACAGCTCTATTAACATTGTTTAACAATGTATCGAAGCCCTGGAAGCTCCGGTTGGTCGTGCCTCTTTGACTCAAGCTCGTGAAACCGTCCACATTTACGACGAATAACGAGAATGGGTAGTCTGGACGGACCTTTAAAAGTACGGTCAGTGTGTGTGGACACTATTGTAATTGTAATACTTTATCAGAGTTAGGTCCTGAGATTTTGATGATTTTATTTTCTAGCAATTTTAACCGAACCGGTAAAGAAGATGATAATGAAGTCATGTAGTAGAAATATTTTATGTGCGTTTAAAACACAGTTTTGAAGACTACTTGTTATTTTTGTCATATGAGTCAGTTTTTGTTTGTCCGCAAATAACAGCGCCAAAATTAGCGGACCGATTTGGACAAGCATAGGCCATCTTTAAATTTTATTGGGCCAGTTTTATTTTTTATTATTTTCATTCCTTTAAGGAGCACTTTACGTACGGGGCTAAACAAACTTTTAGTTTTAATTAAATGAGAATCTATGTTTTTGTCATATTGCATTGACTGTACGAAACCTTAGCGCACACTTTTTGAATACACGTTTTAATAAACCTGAAAGTTCCTGTGTATGCCAAATTTAATTAGGAAATTATACCGTTCCTCTGCCCTTAATGAGTCACAGACGTCTTTAAAACCTATAAATGTTTTATCCTGGAATCCTTTACATTTCTTTCGAATGAACTTGAAAATTTTAAAGGCATCTATTCGGCAAGGCATAGGACTGATATTGCCGTCACCTTGACATGACCCTGACCTGTCGGTGACCTCAAACTCACATGAGTATGGTTACTCAGATTCCTATAGATTGACAGAAATATGCGTTTGAAAAAATGGCTTTAGAATGACCTTGAAAATGTAAAAGGTCTGCAGTACTATATGTAGCAATCTGCGAACAGGTAACCATTGATCATTTCGTCCGTTTTTTAACCCAGTTTGATGGCTGTAGTAAAGCGTTACTTGTGGGCCTAGAATGTCGAGCTCCATCATAAACACACGAGTACACAATTTAGGGGCAGTGTAAATTTATATCAGTGGAAACAGATTACTAATTTGTATGGATATCAGTTTGCAATATTTGTTAACGTCTGTACGGATGAAAGCATATCCAGGACTGTAGACTAGCTACTCTCGCGTGCTTTCGACAAGCTGCTAGATTTTGACAATGAGAGCTGCTGTAATTGGTGGATTGAATAATACGACATGAAAATTACACGCTACAATCCATGCATTGCCCGGAATCTGAAACCACGTAGCGTTACATTCACATCCTGTGATGTTATTGATTGTACTGTATTGTGCTGATGGTTTCTTGGTACAGGCAAGATCATGGTGTTGAAGACAGCGAGTAGTTAATGTCGCATTCACCCTCCTGAAATATTTTACTAAAGTAATTTGGCCAGCAGTAGTCTGTCGACATTTTTAGTGGTATTCCTTATCCGGTCTGGATTAATTTAGGGATATAGACGATTTTGTGGTCATTATTCCTGATAATAGAGAAAACTTGTATTCCAGAGGAGTACAAATATTTTAAAATACATTTATACCTTCATTGTTTTTGATTATTTATTGCAGGTACGAGCCTTTTATTTCAGATTCAAACCTACGGTAGAGGTTAGTTATATGTGGGTTGGTTTGAATAAACTGTTACATTAAATCTTGATGATGGGGACAGAGCTGGTCTGAAACATCGTTTTTTAACCACGGCTGATGGCGCAGAAGATTGTATTAATGTTAGTCGGCGTGAACGCTTCAGATTATAGATTTAAATCTTTTGTTACAATGTAAATTTAGGGGTTTATTAAAAATAATATTCGCTAGTAAAAGTAAAGGAAGAATAAGGTATAAACGGCTAACTTGTAAAGTACACAGAATGTTCGTAATTTTCACATGTCGTCTGTTACAACTGTCAGAGATATGATATATATGGAATAAATGTCACGGTCAGTACATTCACTAGTCCTAGAAATGACTTGAACTCCCCTTGGGATAGGTACAGATGAAAGTAGAAAGTCCATGGGCTGTCTCTCTTGTGTACAATGTCGCAACTCATATCTGTCCTCTTTCCAGTACTTGAAGGTTACCAAACCCCAGCCGGGATTTGAACCTGGTATGTCCCGAATACAAGACAGGCGTTACCGGTGTTCAGACTGTGTTGACGATCGATTACCTTTCTTTCTTTACCGCTGAGGTTGTTTATTAACGACGTTTACATCTGTCCCATTTTCAATTTCGTGTAAATACAAGAGACGCAAAATTAATTGGATAGACGCACGCTGCCTCAGAATGCTCCAATCTTCAACTGTTCATTTACGGAAAGATGGCATTGTGGGATGTTCAATCTATATAGAATGAAGATGTGACATTTTCAGTTCACACCGCACTCTCAGCATACGAGTTGTCACGAGGTATGACGTTATAAAGTCTGCTAAAAATCTTGCGGATCGTTCGTCTTACCGTAAAAGGAAATGCTTAAGCAAGGCTCGAACTAAGAATCAGATAGAATGAAGGCGGAGGCCATTTGGAGGACCTAAACTTAGATGGTAGGATAATATTAAAGTGGAAGGTTGGAGAGTGTACATTTGATTATTCTGTTTCAGGTTCAGGATCGTTTGCGGACTCTTGTAAACACTGTAATGAACCTTTGAATTTTATAAAAGTCACAGAATTTCGTGACTTAATTGGCGTAGTATTAGCTTCTCAAGAAAGACTCTGTTCCATGCAGTTTATTTAATAGATGAAGGCGGCGATCTAAATGCCATTTCCAACAGCGACTCATGACAAACAAATTCCTTAACCTGCATTGTATCAATTTCCTTTGTAATATTTGCTGGTCATTCACTAAGGATATATATTCCTCTGGAGCGTCTGCTTTGTTCTGCAAAACCATTTCCACCATTGGATTTAGGATAAATTCGATATACAGAAACCCGTGGTTCTTTGTTGTAAATTTAAATTTAAATATAAAAGTCCCCCTGTTCACAATAATAATGCATGGAGAATTCACAAATTGTGTTTTTATTGCGACGTCACAAACCCTCCTCGTTGTTGCTGTGGTGTTGATGCGCCACGCTGTAGGATCAGTCCGTGACCGCAGTGCGGAGACGAGGAGAAGCCCCGTGTCACGCCCGCCTTCTTCCTAGCCGAAATCGCTGCCAGAAAAGAGCAGTGTTGGAAGGAGAGGGGGAGAGAGAGAATGAGGCGGCTGGAGACGGGAAGAGAAGATAACTACTGCCCGAATTTCGTGACCCTAAATTACAAAGAGGAAGCCTTTTAGGTTATATTTAGTATAGTGAGAATCAGCTTATTCTAAGACGCCTGAAACTTAAGACAGCGCGTACAATAAAATTCTTGGCTTCTGTTAAACCCGTAAATTAAACTTGAAACGGAACTCTTAATTTTAAAATATTTCCGACATGTTTCCTCAACTGATCCATTTATCTTAACAGGGAGAATAAAGTGAGTGTGAAGATGGCTGCCTTCTGGGTTGTTGCCCGTGTAGTCTGGTAGAAGTTTGCTGGCGTTTCAGAGTGCCTGCTGTGTTCTTCAGAGTACCAGACTACACGGCGCAACAACCCAGAAGACAGTGATCTTCAGACTCACCGTCGTGAAAACCTCAAATCATACAAAACATTTCTTGGTTAAGAGTAACAGTCATTATTATGTAATATTTCGAAATTTAGCAGATTACTAAATATGAGCGTCTCATTGTAGAAGCGTGTCAACGTTCCCCTAACGACTAAGCCATTTTCAAATCACTGAAAATAGAACCGAGTGTCGGTGAAACAAAAGAGAAAGCTAACGCGACGTATAATACATTGCCTAAGGTTCCCTTAAATATAACGAAGCAGTCAGAATTCTATTATACGCTCGATACGGAACTCCACACGAGAAACTTCGAGTACAGTTCCATCTTCACACGTACAACGCATTTATTCCGTCTCTTTTGATCTATATTTTGAGGCATGGAATTCGAGATTTATCGTTCCTTTCATCAGCATCTCTCATCGCATATTAATTTAGATTTCATGCAAAGCTTTCGGATCAGTGCGACAGAACTAAGGATTCGCAAAGTGAAATACACTGTTTCCTAGATTGGATATCCTGATGGCAAGAGACATTTGAAAATCCTAGGTTTAAATTGGAGGATGATATTAAAACGGATTCTTAAGAAGGGGGTCGATTTATGCTACTCAGAAACCAATGGCGAGCTGTTGTGAACATGACAGTGAACCTTGGGTTTCTATAAAAGGCCGGTAGTTTGTTGTCTAGCTGAGAAACTGGGATTCTAAAGAAGTATTTTGTTGTATGGAGTTAGTACTTGTCAGTGAATGTGAAATGTGTTAGTATTTTGTGTTTGAGTTAAAGCTACAGCATATTTAATAATGCTGAATACTGATGTTTCTTTGCATTGGTGATGAGTAAAGGAATAAGAAGTTTTGTACTTAATTGAAAAGAGAATCGTGGAAAGCCGGAGTTGCATAACACAGTATTTTATACAGTAGAACTCAGAGTATTTTATGTCAGCCAAGCAGTACAAGAATTCTTGATGTCAGTGAAGTTTGAAGAGTGTGAATGATGATGTAGAAGGAACATAGAAGGGGCATTCGGGCCCTATTTTAAGTATTTCGGCTTTGCTAGAAGGGACTAAGAGAAACCACGAAAGACGCTTAAATCTGCATAACCAGCCTCCGGTAATTAATTTAAACTAGAGTTTTTAAGAATAATAAGCAGAAATGTTAACCAATTAACCACGACATTCGGCAAACACAATTTGTTTGTTAACGTTTCAGTTACCATATCTATTTTTTTTTTTATTTTCAGTCATCGGCACAGATTTATAGAACATAATTCTAGATTTATTGAAAAACTTTAGAATTTCTTGGCAACATGTTTAAGCGTGGTTTAAAATCTCTGTATCTTTCCTACAGTTACGAGTTTGACTGGTTCAGAACTTTGTAAAATGCTTCTGTCTTGAAAGATCAGACAGTTACAAAAATGGAACATACTTAAATATTAATGCTTTGAAATGAACTGTGTGGTGTTCTATAATTTTTTAGAAATACAACAATGATAAACTACTTGCTTGTAACATGTGATGTTAGTTTTGATTTTTCTCCTCGCTTGTGACAACTGATTCGAAATGTGTCAGCATTGAATCATCTTTTATGAATACATTACTCAGTAATATGTTGTAAAACACGCAGGCATTATATGTCTTACGCCTTCAGATGGATAAAATGTTCAAAATAATTCAGTCTCCCACGTGCACTTACGAAGCAAAGTGATAAGATGTTCCCCCAAATAAGGGGACAAAGCGGAAGAATTGCATTATTATATCGATTGGCAGTCGTTTGAACCATTTACCTCGAACTGTTGCTTCCCTCATAAACGTTAATGATGTGATGTCCCATGGAGTTCCTGAATCTTCTTTCGCAGAGACTGCATTTTCTTTCTTCCTGAACTTTCTCTGGCCGCTTTGTTGTTATGGCCTCGTCCCGCTGTACTTCCGGTCTGGTGGATTCTGCCATTGGTTGACTTCTCATGTAGATAAAACGATTTGGGCTGAAAATCCTATGAAGTGCGTGTCAGGACCGAGGAAGATGCGAAATCTGAAGATAAAGCTCTTGAGAGGGAGATTAGCGTACTTCAGCACTGCCGCTGTCTAACATACACGAGTCCCGGAACTAGAGTCTAATATGTGTTCATGGAGATAGGGATTTTGAGATTTGGTAAACCTTTTAAAATTACATTCTTTTACGAACGTGATGTAATCGTTGAGAATGTAGCCCGTCTTTTTCTCGTTTGGGCATAGTCCATGCTACCAGTTAAACTAGTAATATAACACTGCCTGTAAGATTAGTGCAGGATGGTGGCGATTAAGTGTGAGGTTTCCTTTATTATAACGAACCCTTTTGATAGTGTAAAACAAAACTAGAAAGACATTCTAGGAAACAATTGTGCATTATTACAATCATCTCAAAAATTTTCAGTAGAAACTGTATATATATCCTTACAGTTCTTAACTAAAACTTTCGAACATGTCTACCATTCCTGAAACGTTTTTGCACTTCATTTCAAGTGTTTAATGGAAACGTTAATAGAATCACGTTAAGAAAATATTATTTTAATAGTACTGTACTCAAATCATAGAAGTCGAAGGCCTTATACATCTCCTTTTGAGGTGCTGCGTCTGCTGTGTCGGATGAAACCCGACTTCCTGCATATTCATAAAATAATCGTTCATGAACTTCTTTTATTTTCTCGCGTTTCTGAAATTCAGTTCTCCCTTCCAGTTGATAGAGCACTTTCTGTTAAAATAGATCATGACTTCTTTTGCTCGCTTTTTACCAGCGAGTAATACATCATCATTATCTCTGCCCCCCCCCCCCCCCCCATTATCCTGGACCTGGAGGAGGCCATCGATAATGTAAAGAAGCCACTGGATTGAAGTTCTCACTTAGATCCCGTCTCATTATTTGTCAAGTGTTATACGTTGCTTTATGTAGACTACGGTAGAGTCAAAGGAAGTCATTCTTTCAGGCATAGACTTAGCTAAGTAAAGTTTAATTTTTATATAAACCGACTACGTACTAGGGGTATTTTAAATGGAATTAAATCCATTTGTATATCTTCAGAGTCAGTGTATAAAATACTTTGGCGTTTTAATGATGATGAATATATAAATATTTAATTGTTAACCCCAGCGTAGATTCCTCACGAAAACTTGGGTTGCAAATGCAGATCTTACTGAGGATGTCGGTATAGCTATGCGTCTGTCATTCATTCAGAGAAAACCCGATTCAAATCCTTATACGATATGTGCTAAGATTACTTGGCCCAAACCCTTCACTATTCAACATTTATAATCACTTTACAAAATCTAATTTTACGCTTCATTACTTCAACAGTTGATACGGCGTTGTAAAATAGCCGAACAAAGAAGCGAGCTCAGATCTCTTTGGAGGAAGCCGGTGAAATAAATTACACGTTCGACTATGCAAAAGAAATCAATGCGCCGGTTTGTGTTACACTACAATAAGCTCACATTGGTTCGGAGAAATTATTTGGAGAATGCTTGCATACAGGGTTACAGCTGAGTGGTAATTGTGTCTCATTGAACAGAAGGAATAGCACAGACACGAGAGAAATTACAGAGACCATTGTTTTCTTGTAACTTATGTCTTCAGATGTCAACATTCTGGTCTTTAAAAGCATTGCTAAGGCGAAATCTAGCATCCGGCAAACAGGATTTTGATTTCGCTCCCGATGATACAATGATGTGAAGATAATTATGTTAGGTAGCAGATAAAACCTGGTATTTCTCTCATATGAAAAATTCTGATCTTGTCAGAGGTTAAAAAAGGGAGGGCATAAGGAAGAACTGGAACTGTACCCGGTTGGTCTCGAACAACTTCTGCGTAGAGGTCTCATAAGCCGTCAGGTAGCCTAAGAGATTGTCGAAATGCTGACGAGGAACAATGCCTGTGTAATTTCCTTGTTACTGATTGTACAGGCCCCGGTTTCAATTCTGTTTGCATCAAGCTGTGTATTCAGACGTGTAGTTCAGACATGTGAAGATAATCCGTCACTACATCTGTTCCCCTATTCACACTCAATCATAATTTCATTATGGGTCCGTTTCATGAGACCACCAAAGAGAATAGTGGGAAATATAACAGACATTACACAACTGTGCAATAAGAATGAATGTTTTAATTAGGACTTTGTAAGAGTACTCGCTTAATTACTCTAATTAAATGATTAGAAAATTATTTTCTGTCGTCATGTAACCGGTTAAAAGACACGCGTTTCCTTTTAACACATCAAATCAAACAATGTTGAATGTATTTCATAGATCTATGTATGAGTTCTGAAAAGATAAATTAAATTCATGATCTTGGGGTCTTGTCATTTCTGCGTTCACCAAAATAACTGGAAAGCATTGCACTTAATATTGTTCTTATTAATCGTAAATTATGTCCATTCTGAAATATGAAACTGTAATCGCATTTTATTCTTTTAACTAAGTTTCTTCGCTATAACATAATAAGTTATATGTTTGTGAAATTTAATAGTTTTAAATTCAGTACTATGTGTACATTTTATCAGATGCAGTATTTGTCTAGAGAAAAAGGAGATTCGTGACAATCTGTATAGTACTGACATTATCAGTCATGGGATTGTTACAAATCATTGCTTTTGCCAATTGACACCTAAAGTTTTTGCCCTTTACGTGACACTCTGAAGATTAGTTTGTAAAAGTTCAGAAATAAATAGCCATGCCGTATAATTTAACTCTTCCATCGTTCAACTGAAGAGACTTAAAAGAAAATGACTCATAATAAAAAAGACACAATCAATACGTATGTCTGGAATTCATTCAGCTTTGTTTTGTATTTGTTTGGATTATGCCACATGTTTTATGAAACACCATCCGTCGAACTTCTTGGTTGAACTGTTCTCAGAGTCGACTCTGGATCAACCAGGGGGCCAAAGAGATAGGTTTCTCTGTATTCCTTTTTAGTTGATGACGGAAGCATAACCAACTTCCAAAAAGTAATTTTACGACATTTAGACGATGGTCAAAGTTCAAAAGAACGATTTGACACGATGAGACAGTCCTATTGTCCATCTTTATTGCAAGTTTATTTACTTTGAGATGTACTGGAAGTTACGACAGAGACAAAAAAGGTTGATTCTTATTTTAGATTGATCGCCGGTTGAAATAAAAGGCATTAGCTTGGCCGTTACAGTCGCTGGCTACTGGGTGAGCTACCGGGATTCAATTTCCGGCGGGCGCAGTTTGTATTCTGTTCGCCGCCGCCCACCGTCCTGACAGGCTTTGAGGCTCGCCCAGCTATTGTATCAGGGTCTCTTTCCTCCGGAAAAAGGCGGCCGGACCTTGAGGCTGATCACTCACATCTGTGGCTGCCGGTTAAGAAGTCCTATAGTTGTACTTTCTGCCCCACGCGTCCTCATAGCTTGGTGCTTAACAGTCCTGAAAATGGAGACTATGTTTCTCCAAAACGTTGGTATCTGCATGCAAGGCTACACGGCGTCACAACCCAGAAGAACATAGTCACCCTCACAGCCGTGAGAACCTCAAATCTCACACAGTGAACAACTTTACTTGTTGTGTTTATAACAATAATGCCGTCAGCTTTTCTGATTGTAGGGCCGATCTGAGGGACAGTTGGGATGTGGCAGATGAGGCAGGCAGCAGTCGATAAACCGTTCCTCCATGAGACAAGTAATTACCCGTGTAGTGTTAACTGCCAATGTAAATAGATTCAGCGGCAGTGTGATTGCCCGAACGACATTTAAAGTGGGTTCAATTAGAAGTAGCAAGCCCGTGCTGACACAACAACAAGGCACTACGCTGTCAGCCACTGTGCCGACGAGAGCTGGTAGTATTTAGGCGGATGACACTTCATTGTATTTTAATTCTTTCTTCATTTCATTCATCTCTTTATTGTCTATCCATGTGTAGTTTATACATTCCCTTATTTGCTTTCTTATTTTCCATCCTTTTCTTTGAACCGCTGTTTGTTTCCCTTTCTTTTCGGTGTTCAAGATGACTGCATTCCAAGATGCTTCGCAGCCAGAGATGTGTATTCCCATTCGAGCTCCTTCGTGAAACGACCTGATTAAATTAAATCAGCCGTGCTATAAGAGTTCAATAAATCACAAAGTTATTCTTTCCTCTCACATTAAAGGAAGAGCATTGGTTAAGATTGTTTGAGAAAGGTTGCTAAAGAGGGTAGGCCTGTTTGGACGAAGTAACAGGTGGCTGGTGAAAAGTACCTAATGAGGCTCTTTCCTGTTGGTGAAATCGAGCAGGATTAGGTTAACAGGGCAAGTAGCACGCATGGAATAGATTAGGAATCCGTACAAACTATGAATATAGAAAACTAGAAGAGAAGAAACTACTCGTTGGACAGAAGCGTGGATGGGATGATAATATTAAAGTGGATCTTTATTATAGGAAAAGGATATGAGGATCTGAACTGGATTCTTTTGGTTTAGAAGAGGAACTGGAGCGTGCTTGTACTGAACGCTGTAAAGACCTTTAGGTTCCGTAAAATGTCGGAAATTTACTGATTTGCTAAGCGCCTGTTAACTTCAGATGAAGGGCTTTTCTCCATGAAGGTATTTACGAACATTCGGATGAAAAATCTTAAGACCGTGTGTGTGTGTTGTAGTGTGTGCTGGTATCAGTAGGGTCTGTGTGAACTGATTCATTTCCAGAAACTGGTTCGTATCTGCAATAGAAGAATATATAGTCAACGAGGACTTTGGAAACGTAGAAAACGATAAAGAACGCACGTGAAGACCCTCTCTCATTTTGACTCTAGTTGAAACATGGAGTATGAGGCAGGACATATCTGCGGGTTCAGATACAGTGGTAATGCGAGGCACGCGGAGGTCCCAGTTGCAGCTTCCGTCGCAAGTCAGCTTGTAAGAATTGTTCCTGCAGACGTATCGAATTGAGCAAAAACTGAAGAGAGGAAGTAGCTGTGATTTATGTGACAGTTGCGTGTTTATGCAGTGGTATTTATTTTCTGAGTAGTTGATACAGCGTCGAAACATAAAACATTTCAGTAGTATAAACTACAAATAAAACATTTCCGTATAGTTCTGTCAGCTTCTCTGTAGCAAATATTTACCGTAGCCTGATTCAGTGTTAAATGAAATGTTGGCCTTGATAATGACTGTCAAATGCAAGTACAACGCCACTTTTATATTCTTGCCTTGTTCATTTCATCCATTGTGGTTAGGGCCCTCAAACTTCTGTTCAGACTACTAGGAAGGCAAGGCGGTATCCGCTCAGGCAGTTAGGCACCGGCTTCTAATCGCAGAGGCCAGGACTCGTGCCCTGGGCAGTCCATGTGGCATTTATGGTGGACAAAGTGGCACTGGGACAGGTTTCACTCTTCTGAATCCTTCATTTTTCCCATGACATTGTAACTCCATCTTTGTTACATATCCACTCATGGACAAATAAATGGTCTTGCCGCATCGTCAGAATAACCGCCAAAAGGCCTCCTTCACAGGAACAAACGCCGAAGCCCGAAATGGTATTAAGTCCTATTAAATTCGCTTCGTCACTCATTGTGCTCTACGCATGAAACAATTCGAGTACGGGCAAATCAATTTGATGACATTTTGTATTGGAGAACTGTACAAGCAGTTGTCGAGAAATTTGTTGGGGTCGACCGGTTTTATCGACGGCTTTACGAAAGTGTGTGGCCCTTCTCTTTATATGACTGCAGACGATATTTACCTTGTTTACCATGGTTACACGCGAAGGGGAATTCTTCGTGATATCACCACCCACCAACTCTGACGTCACTGTTTGCTTTTGCAAAGATCAAGGCTCAAATTCAGCTTGACACTGGTAAGCTCTGCAAATTATGGAGTTTGGTCGCTCGCGTAACACAGTTACAAGTTAAGGGATCTTGAACCGCTGAGAGATCTAAAGTTGCACTGTAATGTGTCCCAGGGCAGCGGAAGATATCAAAAATAGTGAAGCAGCAGTAGGTCCTCTCGTTTATTGATCGATTCATTCCTTTTAACGACGTTCTGCACATCTGAGAGCTTGTGTGCACTATATATTGCACTTCCGCCATGTAGGAAGAACCGGAGAACCACTGAGAACAAGTTCCTGGGGATTTTATAGACGTCATTCCCAACCACATTGCTCTTGCACCCTGCATTTTAATAAATACCCAGTGTTTTAGTAATACGATTTATTACTTTATTGTGCAGTTTGTACGTACGTCATATCGTGTTCTGATTTTAATTTATTGTATCACAAGTAAGTACGTAAATAGAGGAAATTCATTCATTAGAATCTTAACAGACTTTCACGTCTTTATTAAATTCTCTGCCTTTTATGGAACCAAATTTTTCGTTTTCATGGTTCAATCAGCCCTACACCTGAACCGTATGCAAAATTTGTCTATACTGACTTTCGAATAGACTTTGTTCAAGCACATTTTAATTTTAGAAGTGTGCCACATACAATGAACATGTTTCTCGAATTCAATAAATGGTTGTGTACAGTCCCACTGAAAACGTATTCTGCAACTTCGCCTTGTGGAAAGATTAATATGGATTCACTTTAATGTCTTCTTGAATTTAAAGCAAGCTGTGGCATGTTGTTACCATAGCGAAATCAGAACAGTGACGTTGTTATGACTGTAGAAATTTTATTTAAAACGTTTGAACTTTTAATGTATACATGATGTTGTTATTTTGGTGTCACTGAGTAATTCAGGCCGTGGTCGTATCAAATTTAGACGTTTTTTACGTCTTTATTCAAACCATCAGACTTTCGCACGAAAACACAAGACAAAACAAGACAGAAATTTGCATAAAAACATCCACGCCTGTAATGAGGTTCGACCTCACAATTGAGGTGTTCGAGATGGTAAGTAATTTTCTATATTCATTCACTGTAATGCCTACATTCATTGATTTATGGTTGTCATTATTTAATGGCAATTACGCAATAAGCTCTAACCTCAATTGTGTCGTACCTGACATTCCTGAATATTAATTTGAAGTCACATTTAAAAAAGTTTGGCACTGCTAAGTCTATTTACTATCATTTTCAATACAGGAGACTAGGGGATTAAAAAGGAGACAAAATTAGGCCGTTAACTTTATTCCCCATTTTTATGGTTTAGTTTGCAGGTAAACTGTAGGAGAATTTTGCTTTTATTGGATTAGAGAGCACCGTTGGTATGCGTGCTTAATTCCAGTTAATGGAGCTCTGGCACCGTCAGTCTGACACATATCAAGGCTACGATGGAATAGGAGTCGCGCAAAACACCATTTATGGAAATCTCGAATTTGTGACCGGAAAGCTCAGATGTAACCTTTGATGAAAATAAATTTATGTTTTTAGTCCGATTTCTCATTATGTCGAACAAAACAGATGGAATAAGGCGTATTGTTGTATGTTTTCCTCCGTGCAGTATTATATTATTTTGTATTCATAGAAAACGTTTGTATTTTTAGATTAGTGGTGGCGTTTGGGATCGAATCCAAGAACGTTTAATACACTATCGACCAGACCGCCCCACCACTAATCTTTAATTAAAGTTATGTATAAAGATATATATATATATATATATATATATAAATTTGTAAACAACAAATAAGCTGACTTACAGTCAAGTCCCGAAACCTTACATCGGACAGTGGTACTGATTCATATAATATTGTTGCAATGAAAAATAATGTAGCCTGATTTCGTAGGTAATAAAACAGCGTCCACCAATTCCTAACGCGGATTTGCTTACGAGTCGATCGTTGAAGATGGCTGTCTCCTGGATTATAGCGTCTTGTAATCTGGCAGAAGTTTACCGACAGTCCAAAGGCACTTGCTGCCTCCATCATCAGGGCGAACTATCAATAAACTTCTACCAGACTACACGGCGATATAACCCGGAAGACAGCCATCTTCGTACTCAACCGCGTGGAGAACCTGAAGTCGTACTAAGAAGGTAGACGTTGGAAATTCACAACGGTTTAACTCCTGCACAGAAATGTCTGTTATGAGCCGGGATAGCTCTGTCAGTATAGTGACTAGCTACGGGCTGGACGGCCGGGGTTCGATCCCCGACAGGGGCAGAGGATTTTTCCTCTAGCCTCTGCGTCCAGACCGGCTCTGGGGCCCACCCAGCCTCCTCTACAATGGGTACCGGGGTCCTTTCCCGGGGGTAAAGCCGGCCGGGGCGTGATGCTGACCACTCCCCCCATCTAGTGCCGAGGTCAAGGAAGAGAGGAGCTATACCTCCACTCACCCCAAACGCCTACATGGCGTATAGTGGGACAAACTTTACTTTACTTTACTTTACAGAAATGTCTGTCATTCGCTGCGTTAAACGTCAGTGCATACAGACTATTGTTCAGGTGCTGTCAGCATATGGCGGGAACAGGAATTGGCACTATCGACCTGTCCACTTTTGTGACAAGGTTACCGTCTGTGTTAATTATATAGTACATTGACGAACACTTACAGTGAAAAGTTACTTAACTCAGATTGTAGTTCCAAAACAGATTGCTAATTTATGACTAAACGGTATGAAGTCACGTTTGTTGTTTTTATATGAGAGTGCGTAGAAAAACTGAAGATTTAAACAGTTGATAATCTGTGATTTTAGTACAGTTAGGCAGTGAACCTTCAGCTTTGTCCATTACTTATAGGCTATGTATAAGAGTCCACATAGAAAGCATCTTCAGAGAACGCAAATTTAAAAGTGACAAGAATAAAACAATGTTGCATGTACGTCACTCAAATACTAGAAGAATCTTTTAAATTTTTAAATGCTTCAGGCGGTAGAGACTTGCGCTGAAAATATCCAGCCATTAGAACATGAACTTCCTTTCATTTCTGACTACACCGATATTTGAAAATTCCTTTACAACTTGCATACTTTCTCCAGAATTCCTAAGAGACATCAGCATATAATGTGTACTGTATTTCTTACAGAAAATATATAGATATTAGAACAGTCTTGTTTGGTACAAAGAATACCAGAGCTAAGTGTAGACCTTTTGTAGTTCCAATAGGAAGTACTCATTCTGTCCGTATTGCACGAGGGCAGAATACAAATTTCCTTTTGTTTTATCATCGTTTACGTTTGTATTTATCGTAGGAGGTGAATTTCATTAGGAGTTGCTCTTCAATAGTCGACCTGATTTAAAGGCGACACTGATTTTAATGAACGCTGTAGTTAGTAATATGGCTGTGTCCTGCTCTGGTAAATATTGTTTAGATATATTACAACCTCTGCGTCTTAGTCAGTGCTCCATTATCGATGTCTCTTTTGCTTCTGACAAATGCGAATTCAGTTTCCTCTGTCTGCTCTATCTTTGGTAGTTTTATGAGAATTTTGACATCAAACTGAGTACGACTTTCGAAAATATGAAAGCGTAGGTTCCCTATAGTAACATAGTTTATTGTCTCGAGATATCGTAATATTAAAACTACGTCATTTATGAGAACTGAAATTATCTGCCAAATTTTCTTCAGCTTTCGGTTTTATAATCACGATCATTATATTTATATTAATAAGTTCAGTCTTTAATTATAGACACTGGTAATAAATGGCATTTTAACAAAATAATAATACTTCAAAATCCTATTGTGGGACAATTCATTACTTACGTAAGAATATTAGTCCGTCTTACAGCACTTAACTTGTTTTACACACATAAAATTACTTGTCATAAAACTTCTGTAGGACTTTATCCATTTTCTAAGCCAGCGTAATCCAAATGGTGTCCCGCGGGACACCCAGACCGCTTGTAAAGAGGCCCTCGAAATTATTTAAGTTATTAATAGTAATTATTACGAGCTCGTTTGTTTTCTATATTACAAAATATTTTAAAGAAAATCGTGATTCTTATGTCGTCTGCTTCTTCACGTACAAGTGCCATACCTACTGTTGACTTTAAAACCCTGCCGTAAAATGTAAGTTTTCTTGGCTGTTGTTTTTCAAAAATAGTGCCACGAGGGGTATTTAAAACCGCGACTTGTTCTTAGCTAGTCTGAACCTTGCTTGACCAGTGGACTCAACACAGTAGGGTCTTTTCTCCTACCGATCACATGAAGAAGGAAGTAGAACCAACTTCCGAAATGTCGTTGTTTTAAATAAAAATATTGAAAGACAGAAGCCCATAAACTTCGCTAATAAACATATTATGAAGGACATGTTTCGAAGTATGATTTGAGGTTTCCACGGCGGAGAGTTCGAAGATGGCTGTCTTCTGGGTTGTTGCACCTTGTAGTCTGGTAGAAGTTTACCGACGTTTTAGAGGTCCCTGCTGCCTCAATCAGGGCTCATCGCCAGATAATTGAGACTACAACCCAAAAGACAGCCATCTTCGTACATGTTTCGATTTCACGCCATCATCAGGCTCATTTCTTAATCACATTTATTTAAAACGGGTATCAGTATCTCCATATAATATTTCACGTGATTATTTGAAATTATTTAAACAAATTAAATTATAGTTGAACTGATTTACACGGAATAAGAGGTCCGGTAACAAAGGTGACTTGAACTCATTTCTTTGCAATTAAGTTAGTCTGTTTCCATTTTTTGTGTTATGCCGTGCTATTGCTAAGGCCCTACTGGATGCTGGGTTCTCACCGCAAAACCATGTTAATGTCCCGGTGACTTAGAGTGAGATTCGGGTGAACAAATTGGCACTGGAACAGGGATTTTCTTCTGCTAATCATTCCACCGTAGCTCAACGCTGTCACAGCCCCACGACGAGTGCGATAGCTCTGACCAAGCAGCTCATCATCATAACCTCGGTCCTATGTTAGGATCTTCATCTCTGGTCTTGTAGTTTGTTGATCTCAGGAAATGTAGTTTAGTTTACATTACAGGTTTAACAGATGAGATAGAGCAGACGTGTCAGCTGTGCGTATTGTGGGGATCGTCATCCTCTGCAAAGTTAATATTAAACCACCTCACGAGACAACTCTGCAACTGTGAGAAAGTCACTGACGTAATTTCCACCTGGGCTTGTTATTCTGCTCTGTTATTTCTAAGTGGGAGATCTGTACAGAAACAAAACTTGTGATGCTAACAGGAATTTTAAATTATGCAGCTTCCGGTGTTGAAAAACATTAATATTTCTCGTGTATTTATTTATTGATATATACATATATTCATTTACACACTAATATGTCAAAATAGCAGCTCACTGCCCTCTTCATTGTTTTATGCAGCTTAGCTCAGTTCTTGAATTATTTACGATGTGAGACCCGAAATGTCCCAGTATTAATAAAATTTTAAGTTTAAATTGCGTGTTGTAGCACTGTTTCATATTTAAGTTATATAAAGTGATATTGTTTTATAGTAAACTTCACATTGGGGTATGAGAGGTTAGGTTCTCACGGCAACCTTCTGGAATATTACGTCTAGTCTCGTAGAAGTTGACTGGCGTTTCAGAGGTGCGTCCTGCTTTCAACATGAGGGCGATGATCGCAGCACACATCTCTGTCAGTTTCTACGAGAATACACTATGGAATATCACAGAAGTATGCAATTTTCACCTTTGTAATCTGAAGTAAAATATGTTATCAATATCCCCACCCACGCAATGTCCCCGGAAAATTCATGTCTTTTTCAAGCTGCTGTTATTAGCCATTCAGTATGACATGTCCACAGTACGACATACGCATAAGAGATCCAACATTCATCTTGTGTACCATACGTATTAAAATCTGCTTGTTCCCTTGTATCATACTGTATCAGCAGAACAGAATTTGCCCAACACCTGAATTGACATTGGTAGTAATTTTTATAGTATTAGTTCGGTAGCAAGAGGAATAAGATAATCAAGTTAGGAAATGTATGCACAACGTAATAATTCTGGTGCGTCTTATAAAGTGTGAAAAAGGCGATGCAGGCATTCTAAATTTTCATCAGAATTAGTTCAAAACTTTTCTAATTATGAGGTGACTTACTATAAAAATCTGCGTATTCTAATTATCTTGAAAACAATAACACCTACGGGATGGAGTGTAACGGACATTAAGTGTGATCA
Organism: Zootermopsis nevadensis; assembly: GCF_977971745.1. Taxonomy (NCBI): domain Eukaryota; kingdom Metazoa; phylum Arthropoda; class Insecta; order Blattodea; family Termopsidae; genus Zootermopsis; species Zootermopsis nevadensis. Next base: position 10,101,213 of record NW_028259162.1, read on the forward strand.
TTTTTACCCTACATACCTTTTTTTAAATATTATATACGAGTTACGCTTGAGCTGTATGCAGAAATGTATGTAGGTCTTCTTATTTGTACCCGACTTTAAGTAGAATGGAATGTATCAATTAATTCTAATAGAACTCTCAGTACGAAATATAATAAAAATCCGTTAAGTGGTTATTGAGTTGTTACACATGTACAGACTGACAGACAGATATGGAGAAGCTACCGGGAGCGATACCAGAACTTCCCATTGCTAATGTGTCAAGAAGTGTTCCAATCAATTCTGAACTGGATTCAGTTACATTACAGACGATTAAACGTGACGTGAAAATAATAATGTCATTACCTTCCACTCACGAACAGCTGAATCGTGATTTGTATACCGTTATTTATTTACTCTCGAAATGTATTCCAGGCTTCTTTCGCATGACACGTTCAACTGTAATGCAATTCGTTATTCGAATTTACATGGCAGTTTGCGAAAGAATTTATCGACCTCTGTGTTTTCAAATAAACTCTATTTCGCTGTAAGTACAAAACTCAATTTGAGAAATTTTAATGGAAACTGTTGATTGATTTCAAAATTAACTGAGATCAGTATTGTGAGAATTACACGCATATATTCCATAATTTTAGTAAATTTCATACTGAGGATTCTCATTTCGAATTCTGGATGACGTATATTTAATTATGTTAAGTAAATAGTGAACTGCGTGTTTGCGAATTTAAACTCGCCATGTTCTTTGTCTGTTCCGTCTTCATCACTTTCTTTATCTTACTAGTATCCACTACACCTTCTTTAAACTTAAAGGGAGACAATACAGAGTTATTCATTAGTGAGTCTTAGGAGAATGTAAAACAATGGAGACGTTACTTTGTGCAAAGTTCCCGAAATATAATTCATATTGTTATTAACATGGATGCGCCGGAAGTTAAATTTAAATTTATTGTGTGACAAAGAAGATTTGATAAATGCGAGTAATTTTTCATCGACATGCCACTTGGAAGATGACATAGATGGGGAGATAATACAAAAAATGGGTCTTTAAAAAGTAGTATCTGAGGGTGATAGTCTTATGAATAATCTGATAAACTTTTCGGTTCCATAAAAGACAGGGGATTTCTTCACCAGCAGTGCGAATCAGATTGTAACTGACTTGCTTCCTTGGAGTTAGTTCAAAAAGTGTTATTCCAGTAAGAATTTGTGTCTTTATACAGCTCTACTTTTAGTGTTTATATTTCGGTGGTTGTCTAATTCGGCCGCAAAGTGGCGCTAGTGGTTAACGCATAAGTCTCAAGCCGAGCAGGTGCAATACCAGAACTTGTCTTTCTTCATAATGAAGCTAAACTACGACACCTTTTTAACCCCACTTTCGCTTTTATACCTACCTGTAATTTACTGCATCATCTCTTCTGGGGTTTTCTTCTGTTCTGGACAATAAATATGTGCGTTGAAGTTCACGTTGTAGCCTTCCGCGTGCATTGGGCTTCTTGGAGAAAATTTCTGCCATATTTCTGAAACTTCTTTTGATCTTTGGTAGAACTCCATGGACATAAATCGTCTTTCTATATAGGAAAACACAACACAGAAAAGCGCGAACTAGCATCCATGTTTCTTGTGAGATCCAAACCCAAGACACTGGAAATAAGTGACTTCGTATAACGTATACAGTCATTTTATAAAATATATCAGTAATTGACTAGGTCTTAGTCGTGTATTTCCAACTCCCCGAACCAGAAATGTACGCCGAAGACATGACACTTGAAGTTCTATGAACGGATCTACAGATGTTCCCACATGACACACTGCGCAACCTCGGAAATCTTCCGGCTTGTAGTAGCTTAGAACGCGAAACAAACTGGATGTGACATCCAAGGATTCGATTGTACAATCTGTCTACATGTCTTCGATCACTATGACAACCTTCAAAAACATTAATCTTGTTTGCTGAAGTAAGTTCATCCAGTACGATTTGAGGTTTCTACGACAGTGTGAGTAAAATTAGGGTCTTCTGGTCTTTTTGCGTGGCGTAATCTTTATTCTGTATGCTAACGGTTCGGGGGAACATACTGCCTCCATCTTCAGGGTTATCACTTCAGCCCTGAACAAGAGGGACTTGAATTGTTGAAAATAATCCGCCATTGTCAAGGAAAGGGTTTGTGTTCAAAAATTACAACAGAAGTATGATAGCTTCTAGGACTTACACCACATTATTCTGGTGGCACCAGCAAAATATTTATGATATTATTTAGACTTATATTGGACTTAACAATTCCGCGATTTCTGATTTGTGTTGAAATCCACAATTCCGATCGTTTTTGTATATATATATACCTGTCAGCTGACTCTGTTGTGTACTCAAACGGCTTCCTACTCTGAAGTCCTGCTGACGTAAAGAAGCTGTCAGTCTTGATTCACCTACGTTTATGGCCTCCTTCTGATATGAGGACCCGGGGTGTGTGTGTGAAAGTGACAACATTAGCTAGCGTCTTTGAAGGCTCGTAACTACCAAACCACAAACAATATCAGCCCAAAGTGACGCTAGGCTACCCTCATATCGCTCACAAAGTGCCACAGCTTAACAGAGCTCGTGGTCCAGTTTCGGAAAGACGTTTATGTCAACGTTTAAAATGTTTAGGAGATGATTATGATAAAATTGTGTAGTGTAAAATGTGTCCTAAGTTTGGATATAGCTAGGAGCGTTTTGTTTATTGCTTGTTCACTGTGTTCCACAATAATAACATAATGTTGCCAAATTAAGTGGATCAGAGGGATCTGTGTGAAAAGAGGGTTAATCAGAAGATACGCAGATAAACAGTTAATTAATAAATCTCATGTTGAAGGGATACGCTTATGCTTTAATATTGCCTGCAGTCTAATAGTAATTATAAAAAACGACCACCAACCAACTGTACAGAAGAAGACAGATTGATGTCAGTAACTCTAAAAAGTTGAGGATAGATAGGAGGACACAGGACACAGCTCTGTGATGGGATCCGAAGAAAGGGCGACATTCCTTTCTAATTCTAAGAATACATAAAGTGTGAGCGTCAAGGTAAACGATTGATTACTATGTAATTTATGACTTGTCTTTAATTGCGTCGAATGAGATGAAAATATGATGATGAATGGTGAGTAGGTAAGAATTTGGAAGGAGATGTTGGTGGCCTATTTAAAATTACTGTCCCGAAATTCGTTTGAAGAAGCTGTGAAAGAGCACATAAAATATCAGTTATGATAACTGATAGCCCCATAGAGATTCAAACCGGAAACCTTCAGAATAAAAATCTATAAGATTTTGTTGTATTTTCTTGTATGTTTGTGGAATTTTCTGACATTATCTTTCTAAACATTCAGTCGTATTTAAAAAAAATACGCCATTCTATATCCTCTTAAAGACACTGGTTGGGTTTGTAAGAAGCATTAAAATTTAGAGTACAAACAAAACGAGGATTTTGGCAGAAAACAAAGGCTCTTTAGAATGTGTCTTAAAAGACTTGTATACAATGTTAAACGACTCTGCTGTCTCGCTGAAGATGGAACTGTCTCAGAGTTTCTACTTCCCAATGATGTACGACTTCAACTGAAATGGTTGACGCAAAGTGGAAAAGAAAACACCCGTTATTGACACGATGTCTCCATTCCGCTACTAACGAGAGATCATTCAACACTTCTGTGCCTTCATGAAATATAGAAGAAGCGGTAGAGATGCAAACTTGAAATACCCAATACAAGCACGCTTTACGTTACCAGACTTTGTCAAATATCGTGTACAAATAGCTTACGTTCTACAAAACTGAAGTATTTCTAGGTGCATGCTTAGCATGTAAGTATGTTTGTCTGTTCGTGTGTATTCGGCTTGGACTGAATTTATTCTGGCGAAATTGGCCAGAACAGTTTTGAGTAATACAAAGAGGAGAAAATCTTAATCTTAGTAAGCATTTAAAGAGGGATTTGGCGGTAGCAGTGCTGCTGTCGAAGAAGATTATTATGATAACGAATTTGAAATCTTTTTCCCAAAAACTATTTTACCTGTTGGAATATTTCAGAGTCTACTTGCAATGATTTAAGTACACAGATTGGTAACTGATGTAGTTTCTAAGCGACGAAATAAATGTTTCTTCGTAGAGAATATTCTGGTTCGCATTCGACATAAAATTCTGACTACTTTTCAGTCGTATATTCTGGCAAATTCTATGCCTTTTATTTCCATTTTAATCCTATCCTTTATTCAATCCTTTTGGAATATTTTTCCACATTCGTTCCCCCTAAGCATATTTCATTCCAGCAACCCGTACTTTATTTCCAACCTGCAGCGTGCATGTGAACGACGGCTTGTCATGTGAGACCGTCAAATAGAATACTGATACACAGTGCTGAAAAATGACTGTGTATCGCTGAAAGCAAACACAAAATCGAATCTCCTTCGGAATTGCTTGTGAGTGAGCTTTCTCGCCCAGCAGTGTAAAAAGAGTTACAAGCAGTAAAAATGAAATAGCGTAACGAGCGCACGGCGAAGTATAAAATTGGTAAATTTTGTGAAAACTTTATAACTACATTTCGCTTTCTGCTTCCAAAGACAATTACATTGATTTTATGCTCGAATAAAAAATCAGTCTTAGAGGTTTATAAGGCAGTTTTAACATTTTCTACACAATAAATATTGCCCTCCAATTCCAAACAAAGCTGTTAACGAGGACGTATGATGAATGACTTCTGCTAAACTTAAAATTCCGATGAAAAACATAACTTTAATTTAAGAATTGAATGTTGAGGATACCAGGCCTACAAGTGTTTTATTAAAAATCAGCCCTCGGCACTACCGACTTTCACTTCTTCTTGTTCCTTTTCCATGGTACTACAGCCCGATTCGAATCTCAATCACTCCTTCAGTGCGTACATTTATAAGACCTTATTCAGTATAAGAATGGGAAGGAAGCTTAATCTCTGTGCATCCTGTACGACTTCAGTGATTGCTGCATAGGCAGAAGGATACGTTTCTTTGCACATCGTCACTAATATCAAATCCGAGGTAGACCTGCTCAAGTGTTAACAGTGTAGCATTCCGGTAAATCGTAGTCTTTCATCATACAACGACGCTCCACAACATATATAACCCAGATCAAAAACACACCTGGAATTAGCAAGCTGTGCAAAAAAATTTTTTTGACATGTTTTGGTATTTTTAACTTCTTACCATTTTAACTAATCTAAAAAGTTTTGACTTTTCTGTTGTTTCCTCACATCTGGAGGAGGAAAAACGAGAGATAAACATGATGATGGCCACAGTTGACTGAAATATGTTGTTCTAGTGAATGGGGGTGAACTGAGTGTGTGAAAAGTAACGAGCTAAAAAAAATGAAGAATCTTCTCAAAGTGCTGTGCTTTTTTCAAATTCATTGTTGTTATAGACGTCTAAGGCTTGAAACCATGTTTTGTTTTTCAGCGTCTAGTTGTGATGTAGTGCTGAACAGTGACATTACAAAGAATGGATCCGTATCGTCGCCTCTCTTCCCCAGTCCATATCCATCTCGCAGCTACTGCCGATATGACTTCCAGGGTCGTGGAAAAGAACGGGTTCAAATCGTTTTCAGTGACTTCAACCTCTACCATCCCTCAGATAACTCGAAGGAGTAAGTAATAGAATTCCCTGCTGTTGGAATGATGAAATTGTATCAAATTAACACAAAATGCATTAAGAATATAACCCATACAAATTTACTGATGTCTTTACAAAATTAAGTAAATGTGCTTGAACAGAATGTGCACATTTGTGACACACCGAAGTTCTTTAAGATTGTTGTCGTTATTTTTTGTTTATTCAATTATTTATGTTGTCATATCAACTTTAAAGGTTATGTAGAATCATGTAGAAATGGTAGGACGATGTGAGTAGCAAATAGGAAAAAACAATGCAGTAATTCACTGAAGCCAATTTTAAACAAGAATTGGAAAATTTGTCTAAATGTATTTGATGAAACTTTTGTTTGTATATCAGTAAGAAAACAATGTTTTGGAACCTGGCTTTGCTTCAATCATTACATAAAACTATACAATTTAATCAGTAGGATCCAAAGCTTACTTTTTAAACCAACAGGTGAAGGAAAAGTCTAATAATTATACATAACTTTAAGATACAGAAAATTTACTTCAATTTAGAACGCTGTTTTTCATGTCTCAGTGATGGCCATTTATCGCAGATGCAATTCTCTTCTTGCAAAAGTAGCGTTATAGATATTACGTTGCATAAATAAAAAATTGGTCATTTTAATCCAGTAAGTGGCTGTTTACTCATCTGAAGTGTGCAGTAAAGATGTATATTGAGTTTCGTATTCTTTAATAGCCAGTAAAGCACGATACTGTATCGTCTTACCCATCGAAAGTCAAAGTCTACGAGTACCATCCAATAGATTATTAGGTTTTGAAATCCATATTTTCTACAGCTATGAATGACATGGGAAATAAAGGTTTTCTTTTTAATGTGTGTTCATATGTTGACAGGTGTGAAAGTATCGACTCCTTGGTGGCATATGTGCATATTGATGGTCGAATGGAAAAAATTGATAACTTCTGTGGCAGCTCTGTGCCTAAGCCCCTTATGTCAAATGGCCCAAAACTGATTTTGGAATTCAGAGGGATATATTCTTCAAGACATTCCAGAGGTTTTAAAGCCACGTACAGTTTTACAGAAAGTGAGTACATCACAATGTGATGCGAGAACAAAGATTTTGTTCCGTGGTAAGAAACAGCTTTTACTTAATGGTTAACAAACACAGGTATCTCATCCTCTTACCTCGGACGGAGGTGGAGCTGGAGTCCACAATACTGTTTATCATTCTTATACAGCTGATTGACAGTGTTTAAAGGAGAGTGCTTTAGAGGACATACTTGTGCTTTCATATTTTTAAAAGAAAGTAATTGGTATTTTTTTAATATTGAGACACAATATTTGTGTTATTTTCTATTCTTATGATTCTGTATTTATATAACTGTCGATTCTTGTATTTTGTATATTTAATATGAATAATGAACTATGCCTTTGCTACTCTGATTTAGCAATGATGCAGGATAACAATGGTGGTGTTGCAGATTTTGGAATAACTTCAGGTCGCCAGTCCCCAGAATTTCCGTGTGCATTTGTGTTCAATAGCAGTGAAACCCGCAATGGCACATTTGCAAGCCCCAACTTTCCCGGATTCTATCCTCGTGACACCGAGTGCCATTACTTCTTTCATGGCACTAAAACTGAGAAAGTTCACCTACACTTCAGTTACTTCGATGTAGAAGGAGTCTTACCGTGAGTAACGAGATTTCTCTTTCGGAAGATGATGTGTTCTAATTTATTAACTATTTTGTACCCACTTAGCAGCTTCATCCTCAGATGTTTGTGATTTTGGCATTAATTTTAAACATAGAGGGAAATATTTGATAATTGTTTTAATTTAAGTTTGAAAAGTAGATAATTTGGTGTGTCCAAGTAGAGTGCAAAGAATGTATATTATAAAATTCAAAATCTTTATTTTAATGAAAAGACTTGTGTGTTTATTAGTCGTAAGGCTGATACTGTTTTAAACTAAACTGCCTTTAATCTGAGATGAGCCAAGTACTGGGTCAGAGATAAAACATTCATTAATTCTTGGTATTTGCTGTTCTTGTTACAGTATCATTATCAGTTTATATATTTTTCTGATGTAAAGTCTTTATATTGAGCTATATGATCATTTCATTATCATCATTTTGTCATAATCTTTTGATGCTTATTACTGCTGCTATCTCTGTTGTCAGTTTCCTCCTCATATTCATCATTACTGTCACTGTTATCATTGTCATAAATATTACAGGTGCAGTGCATATCATAATATTATCATCAGTATAATTACATTTGCTGCTTTTACTGTTGTTAGTACTTTTTAATATTATTTCTTGTTGTTATTTTGACCTGGTTAATAAATTATATACAGCTTTTCTAATAATTTCAATATGTACGCTCTTGAAACTGATTTTATCTGATGACTTCACTTTGGAAAAAAATTCTTGGACAGTAGGTTGTGCATGAATGAAATGCTGTTTTACAGGAAAGTGTAAGATCTACTTTTCCTGTCAAGAGTGTAATGCTGTTACATGTTTCTAGGTGTGAAGCTATCTCAGCTAGTGACTATGTTGAATTTTCCAACTTCATGGCAGATGATCGCAAGTACTCTCGGAAGTGTGGTCAGCTCAAAGAGTTTGACATGGAGTCAGACCGTAAATTCTTTAGGGTAACTTTTCGCTCCAATGATCGACTTGATGGAACAGGCTTCAATGCTACATACCAGTTTCTGGATGAAGTTGATTCATACACGCCCAAGCCTGTCCAGAAAAATGTTGCCCCTAAAATAGGTAAATGTCAGAAGTTATAAGTACATTTTCTAAAAACAGTGATTGACTTCCAGTTTGAAAGAATGTGAGGATCAGGGACCGTCATAACTCCAGTTATCCTGATTAAGGCACGTTCATACGGATGTGCTTATTTATTTTTCATTTCATTATTATCTTTATCAGCAGCATATATCTTCATCAGTAACATAACCGAATAGCTCTGGTAGCATACTTGACTTGTTTTTGGGAAATGTATGGTTCAGATCTAGGACGACAGAGCAGCTGACTTTCCCATGTCCCTCCAAGTAAATGACAAGATAGCACTTGAAGTAAGTGAGATTTGAAGTTCTCGTATCTGCAAGTATGAAGATGGCTATCTTCTGGACAGTTGCGTCAAGTAGTCTGATAGAAGTTTACTGGTGTTTGCTGCTACTTTCATTAGGGCAATCATTGCCCTGATGATGAAGGTAATAAGCATGCCTGAAATGTTGACAAACTAATACATTACAAAGTGCAACAACCCAGATGGCAGCCATTTTCAGCACGTGAAATAGGCCATACTCACTTCTACATCCTTCCCACCATGTACTGAGTGCCATATTATTGTGAACAGTATTTCTATTTCATTACTCATGATGTCACCGGTTAAGTCTGTGCTATCCAGACTAAGGTGTTTCATAACCATCTTTACATATCAAACAATGTAAAGTGAGAAGATTTCTGTCTTCTGGGTTGTTGCGCAACCCAGAAGACAGAAATCTTCATACTCACTGCTGTGAAAACCTCAAATCCTACAATGTAAAGTAACCTCTCTGCAGGTAATACATCGCTAAGTAGCTGAAGTTTTCTGAAATCCTGGGTTTGATTATAGTCTGTGCCTACACTGAGAGGGTAACAATTTTATAGCCAAACATAATAAATAATTGATAACCAAACGGTATTGTATAGTCTGCCAATCATTTATTGCTAGTTATATCACATGCTGTTTTAAATTGATGTCTTTGAGAACAGAGAAATTTATTTAAGAAAATGAATTTTTCTAACGGAGCTTTCAGCCTTATAATCTCTAACATCAGTCTGTCTTTACTATTACAGATGGTGAGACAGGACACTTCTTACTGACTCTTCTGCTGTGTACTGCCCTGCTGTTGTTTATAGCCAGAGGTTGATAGGAAGTTCTTAGTCAGGAGTTGGGATAACTAGGAATTCATTGGTGAAGCATGTGCATCTTCATTGGGAGCATCAGTGTGTTTTCTTCGATATTATTACTACCATAATCATTGGTGAACAGGAACTCTGGGAATAGAACACAGGACAATCAGATTTTAATAAGGATACATCCGTGGACACTAGAGTAATAAAATAATGTTCTTTGTTTACATAAGAAGAATTGATATGAAAATAGAGTGGCAGTATTGTTTGCATCTTTGTACATACATCTCTACACAAACATATGCACATAAAACACCTACACTCATTCACAAAAGAATTTGTATATAGCATAATTATAATAATAATAATACACTAATTTACTCTACAAAAAATTATATATTGGGAGTTAAATACTTCTCTAATTTCTGCAACTCATTATTTAAGATGTAATCTGGCAATAAACGTAATTTTAAATCTCAGTTACTGCTGTGAAAAAAATACAGTACTTTAAATCAGATTGGTGATGGAGCTATGGACAGGATTTCCCATTACAAATCATTCAGAAAGGCTTATATGTTATAGATATCTCATTGAGAAAGACTGGAATAATAATTTCTATAGGGTTCATTCTGAGTTTTTTGTTGTATTCAGAAAAAAAATTACAAAGAGAAAATGTGAGAGAGGCTAAATTTTCAAAGATTTGGTGACTTATTTCATGTTTGGAAGATTAATATAAATGGACTTGGCAGGAGCTGTTTCATGAAATTGTCAGTCCATGATAATTTGATTTTGGTTATGGGCCTGTTTAGGAAAATCAACAAATGAAAATCTTGATAGGTAGCTGTGGCTTTGTTTTTATTATTTAGTCACTTCAAAATTAATAGTAGAACTCTACTAGATAATTTTTGTAGAGTAGCAGATGCTCGTCAAAGAAAACACTTGGTAACAACCAATTGCACAATTATTTGTTACAATTTTTATTATGGATCAAGTGCATAAGTATAATATGCAACTTCATTCGAGCAGTAGGTAATCTGTTACACTGTGTTTGATATTGTGTCCAAGTGCAATCATCAACATGTAGAATGAATGATTATGCAAATGGCTATAGTTCTATTTTCTTAATGTACATTTCCCACAAATAAATCATGAAACACTCTGTCCTGACAGCCAGCTCAGCACGTCATGATGCATCATGAATCAAACTTGGTCATATAAAAATAACTATGACATGTTTTTAAAAAAAATCTCAGATAATAAAACAGTTATAAACCCCACATTGAGTATTTATTCATATTATCTATCCTGAATATTATGTTGCTCCTTATTAAAATAAGGAGAGTTTTAGTAACTGATTGAAAAGTATTTGTCTTTATTTACATGACAGCAGCTTTGTACATACAGTGCATAAAGAACAAGAATGTCTGTATAAGTTTCCCTTCTGCAATAAACAGTAAGTGTTCTGTTGATAATTTGAGTTTCTTGCAGTATCAGAACAACATTCAGCCTTGAACATGGAAGAAAATGTCTGAAAGAACATGGAAACAGATTTGACAATGTATAGAGATAGGAAGACAACATACAGATATGCTGTAATGTCACTACAAAGAGACTTTGTGGTCATTCTGTAGATGGTAGTTTTCTGAATTGTTGTACGTTGTAGTTGAATGCCAATCCCCCTGGCCTGGTCCTTCTCTTAGCCTCATATAAACAATCAATTTCCATACATCAGCCTTGAATACGGAGGCAGTATGTTCCTCTGAACCACTGGTATATAGCCAAAATACTATAAAGAGCAACAACCTAGAAGACCACCATCTGTATCTTGAGTACATTATTAATTGAAAGCTGAATTGTGAGTGAAACTGTTTAAGCTACAGGCATTCTAGATCTCCAAATTGTGTCAAAGGGATAATATCCACAATGAATTGCACAGGTAAGTTACATATTTATATTTCTGCATGTAACTAAATCTGGTACCGCAGACTGATGATAACAGAGGCCTGTTTCAAAATATGGATTTCACATTGGTCTTGCAGTTAAGTTATCTGTAAAGTATCTGTGTAACTTGAATTGCCTGCTATATATTACAGTACTCTTCCATATGAGCAATAGCTTATTCTTGATGTTGAACAGGCCACAGGAATAAGACACATAATACATTCTTTGTATTATTTATTTTATTAATTATTTAAACTAAACTCTCTGGTTATTGCTCCCAATTTAATAAAATATTCACTACTGATATTAATGACTTCATACACCTAGGTTAAACAATAGCCATAACATGCAATGAATGAAGTTACTGTATATGGTCCATTAAATTCGACATTTGTTATTACAAAAACTTATATCAATGTGTTTTCTTTGCTATCACATGCCAAGATAATGTTTTCATATATATAACAAGCATAAATACCAGTATTAACCATGAATATCTGTCACCAAGAACTGCTTCTTAATGTCAATTTCCTGTTTGAGTAAAATAGTTAATTAGAAATCCTTCCATTATTGTTCTCATTCTAAAATGAATGACCTTTCACATGCTGGCCATAGAGTGCTAAGAATTGCACTACTATATATTTCTGCCAGGAGTGTATCAAGTCAGTAGAAATTACTGACAAGCACATTGACTGGAATCTTATATAATACCTAATCATGTCTTGAAGATGCTTCATTGTTTACAATAGAGGAGAAGAATAACTTCAGAAATAAATTAAATTGTACATTGGATCATGGGCTTCACTTCCCTTTCAATGAATGGTTCATTAATGTCAGGCAACGTGTGTTGTATGAGTATGCTCGTCTAGTGTTTAGGGTGCTAGCCTAATACAACACAAATACAAATACAAATAAAATCTCTTCAGCTTCTGTGAAGAAAAAACAAAATGTATCATAATGTTACCAGTATGCTAATACAGTTATCGATATGCGTATCGAAATACAAAATTGGTACTACGGAGTGATATTTGTGTCCCCTAGTAGCAGAAACCGGCGATTGATAATAGCCAAACGAGAATGTTCACGTAGGATATTTTCTTAGTGTCCGTGTATCTTCCGAGGATATTTTCTTGGTGTCAACGTAACAACCGATAAATATATAGTCCATTACAGGTAGTCCAACGTTCAAGGAAAGTGGGAAATATTTCATCAACGCATTCAAGCCAAAGCAGAACCGGCAGAAGAACCCTCTAGTAGGCGGTGCTTGTGGAACAGCTGTTTGTGTGTTTGTGTTTGTGGTGGGATAGTACAGCGAAATGATTTCGCTGCTCCCAAGAGGATTTCTGTAAGTTCAAAGTACTGTATTTAAAGAATGGACATATAATAGTTACATACTTTTCGTATGTAATGCTAATCATTGATAACTTTCTATGTAGATCGTTTCAGAAATAGTTTTAGAAACTTCATCTGATCAATTGTGTAAGAACCTGGGTTGTTGCCAATATTTTTATTTCAATTTTGTCTGTTGAAATGCAAACAGGAACGCCCATATCCAAAAATACTTTTAGTGATGAACTTGCATACTGTTAATATTATATTAGGTTTCAAGGACATTGTTTTGCTCATACACTTAATTGTACTCTGGCTTAAATAGGGAACAATTAGAGCTGTGTTTTTATTTTTGGTATTTATGGTATCCCCAATAGATTTCCATTATTGAAATAGACCAGAAGCAGATGTATCACATTCAATTTCATTCCAACCTCGTTTTCTTGGACCACCCTAATTTCATATTCTAATGCAAAGTTGAAAAGCAATACCGATATAACATCTTCTTGTTTTAGACCATTTTGAATAGGAGACATGTCAGACAAATGTTTACATATATGGACTTTACCATAGGTTTTGTTTAAACACATTTTAATTAGCATAACTAGTTTTGTGGGTATACCAAACACAATGAGAATATTGTACAATACTTTCCTTCTAACTGAATCATATGCTTTCTTGAAATCTATGAATAGCTGATGTACTGTCTCATTTCACTCACATTTTTTCTTTAGTACCTGACAAATGCAAATCAGCTGATCAGTAGTTGACAGTCAGTTTTATCACCCTTCTTGTTAATTGGTACAATAATAGACTCCTTCCACTGCTGAGGCAATTCTTCCTTATTCCAAATAGAATTAAAGAAGTATAGACATAATAGTGACAACTAAATGCATTGAAATCTTCTCATGGAACCAGCTGTGTTAGTACATTATAGGTTTTGTTTTGAAATCATCCTGCTTTTCAGAGACTGTTGCAATGGATTGTTTTGTTGCAGCAGTAGACAGACAGCCCTTGGAGCTCTCCATAAGCTACTCTCTATTCCTCAGAAAAGAACATACCATGAGGTAACAGGGGATATAATCTGCCCTTCCATGGTGCAAGGTATTGATCACCTCAGAGATCCAAGATTGAATAAGGTTAGGTTAATTTTGTTTTAATAACTAGTGTAGTACCATTTATTTTTTCCAGTAATGTGGGATTACATTTTTAAATTGGTCAGCACTTAACTCAATTGCCAGTGTGAAACCTTGTATTAAGTTGTTTTATGCACTTCATACTAGTTGGATAATTGCAGCAAGCATTTTAAGAGTTTCGTTGTATACTGTGGGTATTATGAACAAAATTATGTTTTGTATGTTGTTTTTATAAATTTCTGGTATCAGAATGTTGTTTTGTTCTTATTGTATCATTGTGACCATAAATTTAAGTACAGTAGCAACATATGTGTCGTACAAGAAATGTTTTCTGGGAGTTAACACATATCAAACTTCATTTTACATTAAATGTTATATTTAATACAACAAAATTTGCAAATTCTTAAATGTGTTACTTTTGCCTTTATTCCTTATACCTTTTGACTGAATGTTCTTGAATCAAATTGCCTCAGGAATTAATAACTAAGGAAAGTCAGTGAATAGTTGCTTCATTGTAGAATCAGAAGTTATGTCAAATTACATTAATCCTACTGCACAGCTACTTTAAAAGGGTTTTTGTGGTAAAAAGCCTTCTGTGAAGGAACATACGCCAGAGTTATAGAATGCCAATCATGTTAGATAATATAAAAATTTAAGATAACTTTTTTTTCCTCCACACTTTTGTAGTTTTGTAGAATTACTTTTTGGTATTGTTGGTATTTGTACTGATATCTATCCTAAGAGAATTTCAAGATTTCATGGAACACATATGTGGGTCTTATCATAAAGATTTACAATTTGTGTCTGAAATTATATACCATATTTTCAACAATTATTTTATAGAGCATTACATTGGTTTTATTTATATAAGCAGCTCTGTTGAAATTGTTGGACTGAAAACATGTGTTGCTTTCCAGGGTCTTGCATTTACACTGCAGGAGAGACAACAACTGGGTATCCATGGTTTGATGCCAGCAAGATTCAAAACACAGGAAGAGCAGCTGGAACTGTGTAAAACAAGTGTGGAGAGGTACCAGGAAGACTTAAACAAATATCTGTATCTTGTAGAGTTACAGGTAATTCACATTTGGGAATGTTAACTAAGACATTTTGTATTCTGTACCATCACTTAAGACTCCCATTACATAAATAAGTCTGTTTTCATAGTAATGAGGCACAGTCTTTTTATTGGCCTGAATTACATTAGTTCTAAAAGAGCAGTTGGCGTACCATGATGAGAACATCATATCTGATTTCTCATAGAGCAGTTTGTTTTTCATCATGTTACTGCCAGAATATTTGTGAACTAGACTACAGATTTTGTAATTAAATTTTTTTATGTATCTGTGAATTCAAATCCAATTCTTCTAGACCATTTAAACTCTGTTACATCTTTAAATGAAGTTACTAGACTGTAAAATTAGACATTTTATACACTCACAGTCATGAAAAGGCTTACAAATAATTTTTGTTATTTGTTTAGTACATTTGAAACTCATCATCCACCAGAATGGTTCAAAAACATTTTTAATGCAACTGATTAAAATTTAAGTTAATTAGTATGAAAGTGAGAATGTTGGGCTAAGGAAATGAAGACAACATAAATATTTGTTTCTGAAACCTGTAACTTTTGTCTCAAATAGGTTTTGATCTGGTCAGTATGTTTTGAAGTGCATTTAGGCCTTCATGTAAAGAACTGGTGTTTGGTAACATTTTAGTTGTGACTTTTAATACTTCATTTTATAAAAATGCATGTACAGACATGGTGAAGCTGATTGGCATTTATGCAAATACTTGTTTTTTTATTGGTTGTGTGTTTTATGAGGACCAAGATTCATAATGCTGTTTTGTTCTGGAGTGTTAACAGAACGTTAGTTTGAATGATTTTGCTGTGTAGTTGTTAAGAATTTTACATATGTTTATACATTTTGGTTTTTTCCACAGAGAGAATTTGTTTTGTATTATGAAGTGCCTATTTTTTAAATATTAAATACAAGAAAGTGAATACTCTTTTTTCACTTTCCCACCATATATATTTATATCTGAGATGTAAACCCAGGTTGGTGTGTTTTCATACAGTAGTTCTTGTAATTTATGATGTCATGTTTTATATTTATTGTTTCTGGGATACAGAAATCAGGTTTTTTGGTGGGAGGAGAAAGGAACACTCAGTATGTTTGAATATGTTGCTAGTGGTGGGTGTTACCTTTTTTATACAGGACATTCAGGTTGAACTGTTTGAGCTAGAAACTTGAAGTTTAATCTGATTTTATATTTTTAAATTCATGGTGGGTTAGAAAGATCCTTAAGATGCTTGTATTTTCAGGTGAAAAAAGAAATACTGGAATAAATGTTGAAGAAGAACTGAAAACATATTTAAATATGTCTAACATAAAATGGTAGATTTGTTAATTTGACTTTATCATAGTTTCATAGTTAAAATAAAAGAATAAAATTAAATGATCAAACTACATGCTTTGACTTAAAGAAACTACCCTCACGTTTATTTAATTTTAGTGCATTTCTGACTAATAGTTGGAAAAATGCACATATTAGCTTTACTATTTTCAGTAAATTTGATGTTGTGGTGGATACTAATTTTGTTTAACACATTCTGGTTGTTGTTAGCATTAAGCAACAATAATGGACACTTTACATGAGACCTACATGTATTTTGCATGCTTCAGTGACTGGGTGGAGAATCCTGAGGCTACCTTGGTCATGGTGGTTATAATGGCATTTTTTGGTGCTAGAGGTTTCTAGATATTTATATAATAATGACCCAGCATTCTGAAACTCTCAGTGACACTTGTTGACATTTTTATAATGTTCAAGATTTTATAAAGTAGAAACAAAATTTTATCCTCCATAGAAGTATCAGTTTTCATATTTAGTACAAATGAAAGACATCAAAAGAATGTGTTTCAATTCCAGGATCGTAATGAACGCTTGTTTTTCCGTCTTCTTGCGGAGAATGTGGAACAGATGTTGCCAATTGTATATACTCCTACTGTTGGCCTGGCGTGTCAGAAGTTTGGGCTCATTTACCGAAGGCCTAGAGGACTCTTTATTACAATTAATGACAGAGGATATTGTTATGATGTCCTTAAAAATTGGTACGTCAGTTTAAAATCATTTCAATTTTTGTTACTCAGAGAGGAAATATATATGAGAACATAATTTTGTGAGACAGAAGTGTTGATATCAGCAGCTAATATCACTAGCATGAGGTGGGTTATTTTGACGTATGCATAAGGCACAACTGTTTTTGATTTCATTGCATCTTAATTGGTCTTATCGCAGAAGTGAGAGACATGAAATAATATCAGCTGAAACTAAAAATCAAAAGTAAAACTTTTACCATTTCAGTGATGGGAACTTGGACATTAATAAGTAGGTTATTTAAGATTCTCAAACTAGAATAGTCAGACAAAAGTATAGTAAAACATCCACATTAGAAACGCTTTAGCGATCAGTTTTTTTTATTTTGTTGTTTGTAAATGTTTTGTAAAGAACTTCTTACAAAAACTAGTAGTCCAGCCTGCTATTAAAATCCAAAGGTCCAGTACTGCTAACATGAAAGTTAACATGAATCTCTGCCATTGTATCCTACCACGAGTCAACTAAAATCCAGTCCAAATCTTCACTTTTGTGAGTTTAATATTAATCTGCTTCAGTCTGTCACTGGCTGTTCCAGGTGGCCCACTACCAAGAGGTTTACCCACCAAAATTTTGTATTCATTTTTTGTTATCCTAATTATGCTGCACTGATAACCCCGGTGATACTGAATGAAGAATGTGAATCTGAGACTTTCTCAGTGTGTTACTTTCTCCTATTCCCAGGTTAACTTATGTTTGAATGTCTGTTCTTTTACACTCTCTTTTAAAATATTTTTGGTTCTTTCCTCAAAAAGAGACCAATTTAACAACAGGGCCAATAATTATGTATTTTAATTTTCAGTTTCTTGAAAAGTGGGCAAGATGATAACAGTTTCTGAACTGAATAATAACAAGAATTTTCTGAATTAAGTCATTTCATCAGGTACTTGAATGTTGGTACAATTTTGTTGTTATAGAGGCTTCATTATCCAGACTAGAAATCCTATGTAAATATTTTGTATCCAGCAATAGAATTTTTTGTAATGAAGAGGCTGTATGTTTAAAATTAGTGTGCAGGAAAACAAATAGAACAGTAGCAGTATGAGCGTTATGTGAAATAAATGTAAAACATACCTT
The DNA here is from genome assembly GCF_977971745.1 of Zootermopsis nevadensis. Classification (NCBI taxonomy): domain Eukaryota; kingdom Metazoa; phylum Arthropoda; class Insecta; order Blattodea; family Termopsidae; genus Zootermopsis; species Zootermopsis nevadensis. The sequence goes on from NW_028259162.1 coordinate 10,119,362, forward strand.
ATGGAATATTGTCACTCAGTCTTCAGTACTCATGTTCTTCTGGTTATCTGTGCAGGCTTTGTATTGATATGCTTTCCTTTTTATTTTCTTTCTTTTTGAATTGAATTAATATGTTTAAAGAAATGTGCATTGTGGGGTAATTGCAAACAATGCTTAATGTCCATCATGCCTTCCCTGTTACATGTTTCTGTCTTTTACAATGGCTTTCACATCCTATGACCTTTTGGGGGATGTAGCGAGTTAAAGAGGGAGATAAGACCAAATTTCTGTCTTCCCTGTGGTGTGCATTCCATTTATGATTCTGTACTAACAATTGTTAAAATTACAGTTGCAATATCAGCATGAGAATTTTGTGATAACTGTATGTTTGTGTGTGTGTTTATGTTTGTATTTGTGTAAGTTCAAAATACTATGTTTTTTTCCTTATTTTCCTTCTCTCCCCCCCATTAGCTTGGTAACTGGGAATTTAGTATTTTCAAACTGAGCTGAGATTTTGAGGCTCTCATGGCAAGATACCATTTGTGGTCTTTTGGGTTGTGATACTGTTTGGTCTTATAGGATTTTATCGACGTTTTGGAGGAATATTTTACATTAAATGTTCTAGGTAAAGTGAAGATAGACAAAACATATCCGTCTTAAATGTTAACCACCTACAAGATGACATATCACAACCCATAAAACTGCATTTAATACTTAAACTGATGTGTGTTTCCTGTGATATAAGAGTAATTGTGTTTGTGATGTAAGATTTTGTTTCATGTAAACATAATATGTTTGGAAAATAAGCCAATGTTTCTGCACTTTGTCCACTAGGCCAGAACCAGACGTCCGTGCCATTGTTGTGACTGATGGTGAACGAATTCTTGGACTAGGAGACTTGGGTGCATGTGGTATGGGTATTCCTGTGGGCAAGTTAGCCCTGTACACAGCTTTAGCGGGCATCAAGCCACATCAGTGTTTGCCCATCACTCTCGATGTGGGCACAAACAACCAGGTATAGCAGCAGCTCATCTCATAGCAACGTATTGTAAATAAAAAGTGAAGTACCATGTGAAAGTATATAAATAACAATTATATTACCAATGCACACAAAAATATTGGCAAATTTAGTGTGAATTAAGAGCTACATGTTTCATCCTCTATAGGTCATCTTCAGGCACTACATAATATACAATCTAGATGCAGATTGTTATATGATATACAGTGGTATTGTAAACTTGTGTGTTTATTCTGTGTTTGTGAGTATTAAGGTTTTGAATCTTAGTAGTTAAACTATTAAAATTAAAGAATTAAAAGTTAACAGTTGTGAAGTTTAGTCCTTTATAAAACATAGAGGTTATTACTCCAATTATTTGGATAAAATGTTTTATTTATAATGTAAGTTATTATAAAATTAGTATAAAAGTATTGTGTATTCACATAAACACTTGTAGCTACCATTCAGAATTTACATAACTTAAAAAATGGACTAGTCTTGTTCTGTGGAAACTGTGCACTGCCTTACGTCTGCTTTTAGTCCTTTATAACTGTAAACAGTAACAATGACTGCAATAGGTGACTGAATATTAGGCAAGTTTTTACCTTCATAGATTCACCATATGTCACAGCCAAACATATTACTGTCACATCTTCCTTTGGAACTAATTGTGTAGTCTTGAGATAGCCTTACATTCAGTATATAAAAGAAAGTTTTCCCATTTAATGCTATTTTTCTTGGAATGACTAAACATTAGGCCAGGTCTGTGTGACAAGAGTTGAGATTCATTCTGATACTGTTGTTCCAACCTTCAAATACCAGCTTTTATGTCATTCAAAACTTTCTTGAGCCAGTGGTCCACAAGTTTTTGTGTGTGTGTGGGGGGGGGGGGGGGGGGGGGGTAACCTTTGTATATACTTCAAGGTGTGTGCTCTGTACTTAAATATTTAACCATTTTTTATTTTCCCTCTTTTTCTAGCAACTCTTGGATGATCCCCTGTATGTTGGGCTGCGTCACAAACGAGTCACAGGTGCTGCTTATGATGACTTCATCGATGAATTTATGCAAGCTGTCGTCAAAAGATACGGACAGAACACTCTAATTCAGGTTGGAGGAGGCATGTCCATTGACACTGTTGTTCAGGAATGATCATTCATGGAATGCAAATTTGCAAGTAACATGCACATAACCATGTTATATTTGCCTTGATTTCCTTATAGTTTGAAGACTTTGGAAATCACAATGCCTTCCGTTTCCTGGATAAGTACCGAGACCGGTATTGCACATTCAATGATGACATCCAGGGAACTGCATCAGTAGCTGTTGCTGGTCTCTTGTCATCTCGCCGTATCACGAACAATCACTTGTCTGACAACAAGTTCCTGTTTCTGGGAGCAGGAGAAGCAGCAATAGGAATTGCAGACCTGACAGTAAAAGCAATGCAAGCAGAGGGAACATCTTTACAGGATGCCCGGGACAAGATATGGATGGTGGACATTGATGGACTACTGGCTAAAAACAGGCCGGAAGGCAGACTTGAAGGTGTGACGATATCCCTTCATCTGAAGTAAGTCTTAAGTTTGTTTAACTTACCACATAAAATGATAATCTGTCTTTCTGGTTTACCAGGTCACAAAATGTTCTATGCGAAAGACCATGCTGTTGTGAAGAATCTTAGAGAAGTTGTAAGTGAAATAAAGCCATCGGTTTTGATTGGTTAGTATTATATCTGTAAATGCCTTACTGCCTTAACTTATTAGTGTAAATTGTTGGTATAATGAATGTCTAAATTAATTTGTTATGCTAAAGAAATATTTAAATGCCTGCTTTTTATGGACAGAGTCAATATAATTGAGTAGTATATAGTAAATGTTCATATCCCATCTCTTGACTGACTAATTTACCACTTTTGCAAGTATTTATTCCAGTGATTTTATATTAGTACTTCTGTATGTCTTCAGGAGCATCTGCTGCAGGAGGTTCATTCACACCGGAGATCCTCCGTGATATGGCATCCTTCAATGAACATCCTGTCATCTTTGCTCTTAGTAACCCAACTAGTAAAGCAGAATGTACATCAGAACAGGCTTATGTAAATACTAGTGTAAGTGATTGACATGATGAATTATTCTCAGGCTACCAGTTGTGTCTGGTGGTTGAATGGAGAAAACACCAACATTTCAAGAATCATCTTCATCCACGTCCTCAGGGTACTGAAATTGAGGATGAGGACGAAAATGGTTCTCAAATCGTTTGTGTTTTTTCCGTTCAACCGCCTGACATGGCTGGTAGCCCAAGAAGATTTCATTGTACTTTGTTGATGTGAAAACTTCAGATCATAAATGCTTCACATGTATTAATTAGTATATCAGTTTCTTAATGACTAACCAACTGCACTCACTGTATGGAAGCCTGGCATGGCAGTAATTGGATTGTAAATTGTGTATGTAGTGTGGCTTGTTAGTACAGTTGCTCGGAACAAAACTGATGTAATTCGCAAATTTTAGAAGTACGTGGCAAGGGAATCAAAGAGGCAGTAGGCTTTAGAAGCAAGGAAGCATATACTGTCCAAACTATAAATGTTATTTCCCAGTGGCTGTACTCTGCCACTTACTGTTCAAGTTTGAATGTACATATGTTATGAAACACATTATATGAACCTAAAAGCGCAGTAGAATAAAGCATGTGTTAATGCACAATGTAGCCACAAATCATGAATGTGCTGTAAATTTCAAGTATCTGGGTTATTGCATACACACATAGTTGCCTTAGTTGAATGAATTGGGTGTTTACATGGCTGTAGAGATACATTTATTTTGGTACGCTAATGTTTATGTCAGGATTAAACTAAAATGAAATGAACTCTAGCATAACTATTAACTCTAAATGTAAGAGCAAGTAGGTTTAAAGGTAGTTTGGAACAGATGGAGACATGCTGGTGTTTACATAAAAGTCAATGTGGTGTCATAACCCAGATCATCATCATTATTGACTAGTTCAGAGCTTGAGATATGTGGCCACAAAATAAAGCAGCATTTTTATGTTTTTGTGTTACAGGGAAGATGCATTTTTGCTAGTGGGTCTCCATTTCCTCCTGTCACACTTAATGGTAAAACATTTTATCCTGGGCAAGGAAATAATGCGTACATCTTTCCTGGTATTGCTCTTGGAGTCATCTGCACTGGTATTCACCATATTAAGGAAGAATTGTTCCTTATTGCTGCACAGGTATGCGCTTTTCATAATCTGTTGATATAATATTTAGAGTGTTATAGATATCTGTACAAATTTCATTCAGAGATTTCAAAATATGTGCCAAACTTCAGTACAGTTTTTTTTTACACATTATGTGACACAGAAATAAGTGTTTTGTTCCTAAGTTTTTTTGGTAACACAGAAGACAATTAGCTGATCCTTTTCTCTTTGAGGCATTGAACTGTGTTACTTCATTTAGCCTTTCTTCAGAATGGTTATTGGATTGCGTACCCTGATGTTTTGTGACAATACCATTTCATGTACAAGGGACTTGACCAGTCTGAAATCTCGCTGGTCTTCTCAGGTGATCAGTCATGTGAGAATGTGTCATTATCATCCAACATTCTCTGCCTCCATCATCAGGGATACAGCACCATTCTCACATGGCTTAACACCCAAGAAGATCTTCTTGCATTCAGTCATGGTGAAAGCTTTGAATCTTAACTCATTGAAATTTGTTGTGGCTCATTTATTTCTTGCCTGTGTCTACATGGAGTAGATAGAAGTTGATTTTCAGCACCCAGAAGAATAGTTTTTGGTGTGGCTAACTAGTTCTTCATATACATTAGTAATAACTAATGTAATGGTCTATTTTGTCAAAAGCTCCTATATGGCCTTTGGGTTAGAGCTGTGTCAAATGTTTTGTGTTAACCAGCATTTTGGAAAAACATTGCAGTTGCCATTTTCAAGGTAGGTAAGAGGTGGTCTCAGAAGACCATCACCTCTCCAAACCTCCTGGTTAATGAACAACCACCACTCCCTTCCACCTAACTGCTGCAAATCCTTTACCAACCAATGTGGTTACCAGAACATACTCATCACCTGTTACCAATATTCCTGTTATCTCCTTTCCTCAATCACATGCTCCTCTCCCATTGGATAGCAGCCTACTCCTCAGCTCCACCAATCAGCACCATCTAATTTATCTTGCCATCTACTGCCTGCCCTGTGTAAGGCCTTCTGAATTAACCCCACCACATACCCACCTCGAAAATGACAACAAAATGTCGGTATATTTGTTGTAGTTGTATCCCAAAAGCCGAAGTTATTCGTTGCATTTGAGCCATAAAAACCTACAGACAAGTAGAGAAACTTTGATGGTTGTGGTCTCTTTTGTTCTTTAGACTCTTTCCGATCATGTGGATGAAGGAGACATTAAAAAAGGCAGCCTCTATCCTCCTTTGGGAATGATAAGGGAGTGCTCAATCAAGATTGCAACACGCATTGCACAGTATGCCTATGAGAAAGGTATAATGCATTATTTTTTTCTATCCCTCTGTGGTCCATGGCCTCCTCAATTCTCCTCTTCCATTCGGTCCTCTGTTAGGTCCGTCTGTCAGAGGCTTTTATTGAGGTTTTGAAACGTCTTCCTTTGTACGGTGCAAGGTTGTTAGCCTTGCGACCAACCCCCAACCTGGAGGACCAGGGTACCTGTCTTAGTCTGACCTCTCCCCCTCAACCAATCTGGCTAGGGAGGCCCTACGAGTAGCTATGCTACCGCCAGCATAGCTCTTGGGGTCACTGAGGTACTCAAGCCCCACCACCACGACAAGGTGCAGGTACCATTAAGTGAGGTAATGCATTATTACTCTGGATTATATTGTTTTCTATAATGTTCAAAATTCAACTTTGTGCTTGAGGAAGAGATGTCATCTCATGTAGGTAGAATGGACAGTCTTGTGGCGAAGAATAGTATGGAATTGTAAACCTATAGAAATAACAGTAAGAAGATGAAATATCCGTGGGGAAAAGGATTTTGAGCAGTTACATTATTGATGTGAGACTACTGCTGGCAGCCTGAATCTTTAAACATTGGTTCATTGTTTCATGCCAGGCATACAGTATATTCCAGCATGAAGGCAAAGTGGCACATGTAGAAGTTTCTACTCTGAAAATTGCACCCAGAAAAATGAGGATACATTTGTAAATTGTTATTCTGATTTCTAAACCATGTAACTTAGTTCACTCTTTGCCCATACTGTAGGTTTGGCATCAACATATCCAGAACCAGAAGACAAGCGGGCCATAGTGGAAGCAGCGATGTACAACCACAATTATGACTGCCCGCTGCCTGCTGTATATCCATGGCCTGAGCTACCTACACTGAAAAATGCTAAGATTGGGAAGACTAGTAAGGCTAGAAGTATTGAAATTTAGACTAGTATTTACATGTTCCAGAACCGTGTGTTTCATCACCTGACTTTACCATCTGTTGCAGCAGTAAACGGGATATCTTGTTCACTCTATTAAAATATAGTCATGAAAAAATTTCAAAATTAAATTTCTGAAGAACTACGGTTGAAAGGCAGTAACATTCAGGATATTAGTCTTTATATCAAGATTTAAAGAAGCAAATGGAAACCTAGCATTTATATGGTAACAATAAGTTTTTGTGGTAAGGAGCAACGAAATTCTTATTGGCTTCTTACAGTCTTCATTATTTCAATATTAAATTTTCCTCCGTTTATTTTTATTATTTGTGGCTCCAGAATATTGTTGGGTGCAGGCTTCCTATTCTTATTGAATGGCAGAAATGGTAATATGAGGATGAAAGAAAATACGAGAAAGGACAATATATTGGAGATATGACAGGCATTTCTTTTTATCTTCACACCCTTACCGCTGATGGTATGCCCTTGATCATGTTTTTAATTAGAGTTCCATTTTTTTCCTTCAAAAATATTTATCCTCAGTCTTCTAGACTTATAACACTTGCAGAAGAAATGTTTCTATTATTGGCTGGGAATATATCCTTTTTAGTGATGTGTGTTTTCAAATGTACGTGATTCTTCTTCTTCTATGTGCTTGATATGTTGAGTTGATGTAATAATAATGTATTTCATTCGCAGTTGTTAAGTACAGTATCTGAGAAGATGGTACCACACATATTGAAATATCCTAGTAAATTATTCTACAGGCCTTACCTAAACTTGAGCCGTGGTAACAACACATACTGTATTCATTATTGAAGTATTATAGTCATCTGTTGAAATTTTATTGTAATGAGCATGTGCAGTGTTTGATGTGAGGTAATTGTACAGTATTATAAACAAGTCAAAATGTTTTTGTTGAGCTTTCTACAATTGTTAGAAGCATAGAAGGCTTTATGAAGATAATGGAATTATACTTCAGTATTATTGAATTTAGTCAGTGAATTTTTCTATTAATAAGGAAAGTTTATAGTCATTGCTTTATTAAAATAATATTTATGTTTTATTCTACACATATTTAGTTCCATTATTGTTTATTAATTTAAAAACATCAGTTTACTGACTGCAATTGAATAGAACAGGGTTTCAATAAGCAAATATTAATGATAGTTCTAGGTAATTAAAAATATGTAACAGCAACATTATAAAGTGAAAGATTTGGTGAACACTAAGAGTAATGTTGGCAATTGCTTGAATTATGAACTATGGTTTTTATTCAGTAAAAATCACATTTAGTCTTGTTGCATTTTTCAAAATGTGTAGATGCTTAAAATATAGGTTTAGTTTTCTTTCATGTAGTTGTTATATTTCATTGCTGCGCTTATTTTTGCATAACAGGAGTGCAATTTACAAATTTATACCTGAATTTGACATTCTGTAAAGTAATAATTAGAGTAAGCATTGCATACTGTTTTCAGTATAATTCTGTAGTGCTGCATCCCAGTGTGTATTCTTCAATGTTTATTCACAAACACTTAGATTATGTGTGTAAAAAAGTGATGAGTGAACAAACATCAAGTATTTCATTATAAATTTAATAGTATTCTATATTAATTTGTTAGGATTAGCAACTGAAGTATCAGATCATAACCTCTGCATTTGTTGTTGTCATGTATACTTATATTTTTATAACGTATGAAGTAGAAATTGAGTTGCTAGTCAAAAGATATATAGCAGTGGATAGTGACCACACACAGAACTGGCATTGATGTAGGTCATGTCACACGTCTCCTGTTTTTCACTGTGTCGTTTAAACCTGATCTGGCCCAGGAAATTTAATGACGTGTTATGAGTTGTTTAACTAAAATGTCATAAAAATAAGGTAATTTTATATGTAATTATGAAATAATTTTATTGGCCTTTGTTGTCTGAGCATACCACTAACCCAGGAGTTAAAAAGCCCATCTGGAAGCCACTTACTTTCGGGACTTAATACGCTTTTTGTGTGTGATGAAGGTTAATCATGAATAGTGTCAGATGGTAGGAATTGAGTTTTTCACAGTGGTGAGTCCAAAGATGGTTATCTTCTGGGTTGTCACTCCAGTAATTTCCCTGATCGTGGAGGCAACTAGAACCTCTGAAACGTTGGTAAACTTTTACAAGACTACATGGCACTACAACATACAAGACAGCTATCTTCAATGTTAAATATAGATGAATGTCCCTGATGTATGACCTTCGTTGTCTGAAGATGTGAAAAATTCTGAATAGGTATCTGATGTGTCACTTCTTGGCTGGTCAGATAAACAGGGAGACTGAAGAATCATGAGCAGTTAATTGTCTTAATTATTATTTTATAGAACACCTTAAGAATGTGTAAAGGGAGAGTATTATTATTATTGTAGGACACTGATGTTAAATTTCAAACTATGATGCCATATTTATTGTTATTCATGATCATCTCTTAAATTACTTTCTGAATATTTCAGTGAAGATCCTACCACAACTAGGATTCAGGTAATAACTGACTGTAATTTTATTATTATTAAGAAACTGGCTGTAGAGTTATTTATTGCTTGTTGAGAGTACAAATATGCACCAGTGAACATCTCATAAACTCACCAAGTTCTCTGTGTGATCATCTTATTGTAAACATCTTTGTTGTGCATGCAGTTGTGAAGAAACCCATTCCTCTCAATTTATGGAGAAAATAAAAGTATTCACTTTTTTAAATTGTACTTGTTCTATTCCCACTGCTTCCTTTTTCTGAAGTTCATGATGTGTGGTTGTTAATGAAACTTACTAAAAATGCTTGCGTATCTTCTTTTTCCACCCATGTCTGTAAGGAGGCTGTTTGAGTCATGAGAATAGAACTGATTGTTCAAGTACGTGGTATATATAATTACCAGAGAATCTTAGATGGTTAAAAGTGTTATCTCTTAGCCAGAGAACCTGTGTATGGTTAGACAGTGGAGTGGAGCACAGATGTTCCTTAGTAAATAAGTACTGGTATTGTCTTGTCTTTCATACATCTTATACATATGGAAATATGTGCATCAACACCATCCTCATGTCACAGGGCTTGTAAAGCTTCTATGGAAGACAGAATGGGGCACTTAATACTTCTACAAACATGCTGAAAGCAAGTCAGCAGAATCAAGTTAAAAAGTGCAAAGTCATTGTTATTTGTCCAAGACCATTGGTTGTAAGTACAAGATCACTGGTCCTTAATTTATAATAGTTATAAGGTACTAGGCCTAGATACAGTCATTTGTGCTCAGCCCCAGGTAGCTTAAGTACATCATTGGTCAGAACCAAAGGTAATTTGTTTAGGTTCAAGGTTAAAGGTGTGCTGTAAATCAAACACTGAATATTAAACCCTTCTTTAGGATAGTTACATATATCCCACTTTTGCTAGAATTTGTAATTATCATGTTTCTTGCACTGAAAATATTTCTGGACGGAATGAATAATTGCGTAAGTCATATTCAACTATATTTGTGATTGCATGTACATGTGTTAATCTTTTTTTAATTGGTGTGTATAAACTCGGTGAACGAACGCCTGGCATGATAGTGTGTGACTGTATGTCGTACTAATGTCGGACTATTTTCAAATAAATATGATCTTATACGTTACCCTGATAATGTAAATTTACTTGTCGAACAAGATTAGTAACAGTGTTATGGGAAGTACGGGAAAGTATTACATAACGATCAGCTGTGCTTGTGTTCCGTAACTTGCGCATGCGCAATGCCGACCCTGATACCGATCCTGTAGCACTATGGCGGAAGGTATAACACTGTATGCTAAGAACGAGAGAAGGCAACAGACATGTCTGAACAATATAGAGATCGGCTTGGTCAATGGACCTTCGACGAAGCAACGGGAGACAATGTGTGCCCAGCAACTATACGAGGTCTCGATCATTTGCGGAATCCGTGCCTCAACAAGGTAAATTCATTCAGCATGTTACGATATAGTGACAGTAAGGTGGAATACAACACTACAAGCGGCTTTCGTGGGCCTTAGCTTTAATGTTTGGGGGGGGGAAGGATTATATGAGTTTGTGACAGCAACAACAGTAGTGTGCTGTTTAAAACCCTCTCTCTCCGAGAAGAAAACTTCCAAAATAAAGTAGAGGAACGACCAGTTACAATGTCAATGTTGATTGACAGTCAGTCACCCCTAGCTCTGAATAATATAAATGCGACGCAAAATAGAATCGCAGACATAGGTTTACAATCTCCGCGTACGTGTTTCAGGCAGCTGCAACTCGAATATCTGCATGATTCGTGTGGTTATTGACATTGTACAACAACAATAGTTGTGTCAAAATTTAATAATGATACTTATAAAGTGATCTGTATATAAAACCTAGTACTGTCAAGATGGTGAAAATTAGGAGACTACGTGGATTGTACATGTAACTCAGACGAAGGAGACAAGGAATTCATACAGACTTTTGGTGGGAGCTGCACCAATTCATATTATCCTCCCATCTATATCCAGGTCTTGCTATTTGACGTTCCCTTCAGATATACCGACCAAAACTTATGCATTTCTCATCTGCTCTTGTATGCTATTTGCCGCAAGCACCTCATCCCTCTTTTTTGCAAAACTTTTAAGAGATTAGTGAACACAATCGAAGCGTCTAGCTGTCCACTCACTTTCAATTAAAATGGGTTTTATGGAATCAGGTGGGGATGGATCGAATATGGTAATGGTATTGGCTTATCATGTCCAAAGGTGAACTTTGTTGTAAGCAGTGTCGAATAATCGTGTTCTATTACAGAGTTATAACCTTGATAACATCAATAATAATTGTGTACAATCACAGAAGTTGATGTCATAACAGAACAGTGATAATTTCGGCTACATCATGATTCCGCGATAAACAACAATGTGACGTATGAAGGCACGTGGGGGCGGGGGAGTAGAGATAAAGAAGTTTCATGCATATTATGATCTGCAGGAAAATGAGTAAGCAACTTCACGATCCTGGCTCCTTTATACCGGAGAAGGAAATTCCAGTATTATGAACCGAACAAACGAAGATGATTGCATTTTGAGTTGCAGCGCCGGGAAGTCTGTTAGACGTTTACTGACGTTTCAGAGGTGCTTGTTGACTTCATCAGCAGGGCGATGAGTCACCGGGCTACCAAGGTCTTGCTTGTCCCTTATTTTACTCACATCTTTCTTCTGTCTTTCGCAGATCACCATAAATGTGCTATGTGGCATCGTATTTTGCCACCTTTTTTGTTTTGCCTAACACAGTGCGAAACTACTTCCAATTATTCTAACAAAGTAATCATGACGAAGCGCTATTTCGCTGTCGTAATAATTTAACATGATAAACGCACGGGAATTCCTGTAGGTCACACAAATATTACAGAAGAGGCACCTTGGAAAACGTTTGAAATATTCGTTACTCACTATACTTCTTTATAAAAAAAATGATAAAAGTTGCTACGTTTAATCTAGACATCAGCCGAAAAATGCGGGTGCTGTGGGGGTGGGACGGATTATAAAATTGCGACTGTAAAATCTGTAATTTCGAAATGTCTTACATCATTTCGCCTCATATGAACACTGTTAGTTTTTCATGAGTTCGCAGAATAATCTGTATGTCATACCCTCAGCAGAGAGTATCAACCAGTACGTCTGTTAGGTACGACTCAGGGCCCGGCAAACCTCCGCTCGGAATTGACTCTTTTTTTAGGCCTTTGAGCAGGATTTTCAAGCACCAATTTCTCTCCCGCGGCTTACAAGTGCATTACATGGACGGCAGAAGTATTCAATCTCGACTTTTGTGCAGACTTCGGCTCTAAATTTAAACCAGCAGCTGCTGCAATGAATGTTCAAAGACGTGAATCTAAAATGCGGTCTAGAAACTCATGTCTGGGGTGTACAGAAGTCGTTAAGATGTAGCAATTATGAAAGATAAAAGCATTCGAAGTCGCGAATTCAGGTGATAAATGAACTAAGATGAGAATATAGAAACTGTTTTAAAACTATTTCCGATATTTATCTATAAAGAGGCGTGTAATGTGTGTTAACAATTATATTTAAATTCTTCTGAGATTGTGGATTGAATATAATTCATTTTAGTAACATTTTTAAAAACAGTGGTCATCCACCTAAATCTTTGCTTAGATTTTGAAGAGGATTTAAGGACGATCACTTTCTTTGCCAGCTTTTAACACAAAGTACCGCCACGGTGGTCTAGCGGTTAGAACGCTGGGCTTGTAATACTGGGTTCCCGGGTTCGATTTCCGGCGGTGCTCAGATTTATAACTTGTGTTGGGCAAGGCCGTGGTCCAGGCATCACGGAGCTTTCCTCCGGGGTTTCCCCGGTTTCTCCGTGACATCCCAACAATTACAACACTTTCATCATCATCTCGCAAAAAAGGTGGTCACAGCAGGAGCGTTAAATGTCGCGGTCCCGATCGAACCCATGTACTGATGGGTCGTGAATCCTGCTGACCACCAATGCACACCATGCTGAATGGTGTGTACTGGATACGGGAAAAACACAAGTGATAAAAGACCTGTGAGAAGAGAACATTCATGAAACAAATCAAATTAAAGAATGAATCTGTAGGATTTAATTACTTATTGTTTTGCTGCAGATTATCAGTCATCGGAGTTAAATGACTTTGATATATGAGACCTTGTGGTTAAATAACTGTTGTAGTCTGGTAAGATCTGGTGTTAGCCAGAACTGCTATGTATATCTTGCTGTATTGAACCTCTAAATAAAGTCGTCAGCCGTAAAGATGGAGACAGTATGTTTCTTCGAAACTTTGGTAGTCTACTTGACGCCAAAACCCAGAATCTCAGATCTTACAAGTCTATTTGCTTGTTACCTTGAATTTGCCAATAAGTTTTACAGTTTAATCCACACACACACAGAGAAGTATACATTTTGAGTTTGACATGAACAATTACTGTTACCGAAAGCGGTAATTTTTTAATGTTAAGAAAAATGACGTCTGTAAAATTTGTAATTTAGAAGTCAGAATCATCTTAGATGTACGGCGAATTCGTTCTTGGTGCTGGCGTCTGCGAATTCCGATGTCTTTAGATTAATACATTTCCTGTAGCTTTCAATTATGTGTTTCCTTCTGCAGGTTCGAAAGAACTTTTCCTTCAGCTCTCGTTAGAACGTCTTCCTGCCATGCTTTGCGTTTAACCGCAGGAAATTATTTTTGTAATGCGTTTTCCACACCGAAGCGGAATTGTCTCCTCCAGTCTGTAGCCTGGGTATCATTTTGGTAGACAGTGAATTACATAATCTCCCATTCCGTTTGTTTCTGAATGATACGAAAATGGCGTTACGTGAAAGTTGATTACGGAGTTGAATGTTAAGGGACAATGACGGAGCGCCTGCACAGTGACCTATTATTTGTTTCTCAGGAGAAAAGCTTTGACCTTGACCTTGCGGATGGACTTTTGGGGCGAAAACACTGACCTTGTTAAAAATATAAGGCTCTAACTGCAGCTGTTTGGAATACATCGATTTGTAGCCACAGATTTATCCCCACAAGACTTCCGCGTGGGTCTGCACTGCTAAGATCAAAGCTACTCTCCTGAGTTATGAAGGTCAAGATATCCTTTTTGACTGAACAGATCGAAAACAACCGAACATCGTAGTTGAGTGGCTAGCTCTCCTGTTTCGTATTCTGGAGGTCCCGGATTAAAATCTCCGCTCATTCTTCGTAATGTGCTTCTCGTCAACCATTTTTCGAATAGGCGGCCTCTGCCATTTGGCACAACGCTCGTTTCAACTACCGATTCACAGTTTCTATTTGTTGAATCGCATCCACGACGCTAATCATTTTCTGCGGACATTAGCCCCCGTTTGAAAACGCACTAGTGCTCTGTTAGCAGACCGTGATGCCAACACAACAACGTTCTGCATTTTTTCACATCGTTAAATTAAAACGTGACCAAAACACTCTGAGTGAGATTTAAGGTTTTCACCGCTGCGGAAATGAAGATGACTGTCTTCTGGGTTATCAGAACAATCGCCCGGGTGATGGAGCCAGAATGCTTCTCACTATTCAAATACATAACTACATTGTGTCGACTGAAAACTTTGAACACACTCTACAAGGACGAAGTGGTTATAATGGGGAGGGGTCACAGTTCAAAGACCTGTATATGCATTAATGATGTGAAATGAAGAATAATCAATTCTTGCCCTTCTTCCCTGTGGCGGTACGGTTGCATGTCGAGGATCTCAGCTATCGATTGTAACAGGCGGGTGCTGGAACGGACGACCTCATACTTCCTCCAACTTTAGATTTACTTGACTGCGAGCTCCGCCAGACGTTAGATCAAAATGTTTCGACGGACACCGCCTTCCGTGGTCAGTCCCATCCGCTAGCGGGAGATGCGTTTCACCATGGACTATCCTGAGGGAGAATGGTGGGAACTTGTTGTTATTAAACCACCTTGCCCTATAACGGATAATCTGGCATCTTCGGATGGACGGGTAACACTTTAGCAGGCTCTTGTTCAGAGTTCTTATTAATTCACTGAATATTGCACTCTCGCACTGTTTTTCAGGTCAGTCAAAAATTTACTTACTGTAATTTAGTAGCTCGTAGTGAAAATGGCATATATTAATAAGTGAAGTAATGCATGTCAAAAATGAAACCGTAACTGCTCCTCCCCTACATATCAGATTAAAAGTAAGTACTTACGTATTAATGAGTGACTCAAACAATTCTGTATGCCACTTACGTTCTTGAAGATGATGGCCGTATGGCATATTGCACCGAGTAGTCTCGTAGTCTACCGACGTTTCAGGTCGATTGTTTTGATAATGGGGGGAGTAAATACTTTAAGCTCAAGTAAGTATTCAAAAGTATTCAAAATGGGAACACCAGTAAATATTACTTCACATTTACAAATTTTATATATATATATATATATATATATATATATATATATATAAGCAGGCCTACACAAACCAGCTGCCTCTGTATGGTGACTAGCATGTAGTCAAGTATACTGTATTTATTTATATATTGTTTTTAATTTTTATATTTTCTGCTTCTGTGTCCAAAGTACGTCGGTTACGAACCATATTTCAAGATCTCACACTCCTTACCTGTAAAGCATGTTCTGTATTAATCTAGCGCATCAGCATGGCTTGTGATTTTCCATTGCAGTCCGAATTTGCATGTACATCAAGGTGAACTTCTCTTGTCACGTGGACAGGATACATATTACACGTAAGAGACACGGGGTTTCCTAATAAAAAAAGTCATTTAGAAGTATATACACTTGGCGCATCTCACAATCACCTTGGTCGAAAGCTAGCTCTCCTGCCACATTTCTAGTGTTCTTCAGTCCCAGGAAAATACTGTGATGGTACCAGGAAACGTTTTCTCTGCGCATTCTTTCGATGTTTGTATAACGCGGTGTTTTTAAGGAATGCAACTATCGCGTTATAGGAGAAAAGGCTGTAAAGTATTTCATATCTGAGGTCATGCAGTGTAGAAAACTTGAGAATCTAATATTGACCTGCGTTGCCTGTACAGTGTAAATAAATTTCGTATTTAAGTTCTCTGTGGCATAGAACTTTAGGTTAGGTTACATTACAGACTTGCAAGAAGCACTGGAAGGAACCCTGATGTTTATTTACAGAACACAAGGCTGTTGTTTTTGTCTTAGTACTAAAAATGGAAGAAGCTATGAGGCAATGCGCATGAGCAGGAAATACAGGTTTGGCTTGTAATTTTATGATGTGTGATAAATACAAAAGAATTCCATCTAGAAGATATGATATTAATTCTTGTTTGTAGGTCTATATAAGCTCAAGCCAAGAGCCTGTCTCAATACGTGCAGATAAAACTCTTGCAATAGAGTAAAACTAAGACCAGGACAGGTCTTTAACGCTAATAAGAAAAATGATATTGTGAAGATAATGTTAATTTCTTTTCCAGACAGACACGTAGCTATTTACAATGGAAATAGACTTACCACACACACCCTGATAGAATATACTGAGGTTTGGGTTGGTTATTTGTTTGTAAGCTTCTTAAAACGCTATGTAATTAATGTCCTACACAAAGTATCCCAAAAAGATGTATACACATATTCAATGGATAAAATAAACGTATTTCAATAAACTAAACTATTACATGCGTCAGTATTTTCATTTAGTGAATTAGAGAATCTAGTGTTGGTGTTCAAAATGACCACCGTTAGCTTCGTGGCATAGTTGACAGCGGTTACCAGATGACTGACAATTTGCCACAGTGCCATAATGTGTATACATCTTTTGAGACATGCTATATATATATATATATATATCGCGGGAACAACTTTCAATGGGGAATAATTGTATGGTTAGGAACTGTGGTGACTCAGCAATAAAGCAACGGCAATGGATTGAAGATCGGAATATAATAACCTGTTACGATATTGAAACGTTCTCTTCGTCCCATGCTCACAACGTCTCTGATCTGATTATGTAATGATCAAGGGGGGTAAAAGCAGCCGGAGCATGCATTTGGCTACTTACGTATACTTTCAGCTAGTAGTGAATTTCCCTCTTTCGCCTTCATGGCGTGTTGCCAAACACGGGCAACTTCACTTTTCTATGTTCTTTGCTAGTAGCAGCAGCGTTCAACGGGGAATTACTTCTTCTGCATCTTAATCGTTTACCGTCTTCCTTCATTTCTCTTGTGTCTTTCCCGTCTCTTCCGCATCTCAGTCTTCTTAATCCGTCTCATCCTTAACTGCAATGGTATTCTCTCAAAACTTATATAATGCTCTGTTATATAATACCAAAACATTTTATAAGTTAAAGAACTTACATATGACCCGCCGTTAGCGGATAACAGTAGATAAAAGTATCAGCCATAACACACAGACGTCCTTGCCCTTTTGTGTATTTCATCTATGAGCGCAAGCAAATAACAACAAACTTTAATATAATATGGACGTAATACAGATCTGTTGCTGAAAAGCTCGCTTTGAGGCCGAATTTCGGTATATGTCACTCTGACTACTAGTCTACATGTTAAAGATTCGGATTGTTTACTTTATACACCTTATATAAAAATCAAATTCGAAAAATTCATCTGTAATGTGAATACAGTGTCCACGTGAAGTTTATTTAATTTTACTGTAGCATTACTCTTGAACTAAAAGGCACAGGAATGAAAAGTAAATGCATTTGGGAAGGCTATAAGATGTTTTGAGATCTATTTTTTGCATGTGTTCAATGAGGGCTGGCTTCTTTCGTTTGCAAATGTAGCCAGTGTGATCAAACAATTTTTACCACTTGTAAGTCGACAATTTGTATTATGTGTTCCCTTCTAAACACCGTACGAAGTCTCCTTTGCGCTGTAAGCGCAAACCTAGACTCATGAAACCACATTGCGCATTTAGCATTCTCTTCTTGAGACGACATTTTGACAATTGTGAGTATAGCGGTTCAGGTGGAAAGATTTGGAAACACAAGTGGCACGAATTATAAACTTGATTGTATAACCTACCCAAATGCTTTGATCACAATACGTCTTATGTAGTATAACCTGCTTCAGAGGCATTATCTCTAGAGCCTGATGATTGACAAACCTTTGCCTTTAGGGAACAGCCATTAAAACCTGAAATATCTTCTACTTTCTTTGTTGCATTTCTGTTATAAAAACTGTGTCTATTCACGTACACACGGAACGTATAGCAGCTTTGTCTTGCCACATATAATTTTCTAATCCAATTAAATCAGGCCCTGGAAATAAGTAATGACTCAGAAAGTGTAATAGTAGGGTTTCTTGGCAGTTGTACACGGGATGTGGAACCTGAAACACGTACGGAGCGTGACCAATACTGTCATTGTATTGTTTTTTTTTTCCTTAAAAGATGAATGGTAATTATATGCATCACCTACTTTAGCAATATGTAACTTTGCGTTTGGCATATATGAGTTTCGTATGAATCTTGATGCAAAGAGCTGGTATTTCCTTATACAGCACTAAGTAACTAATCGTTGTAACGCTTATGATTTGTTTTATTTGCGGTACGGGCTGAATTCTTACATAATATTTAGATGAGCTTCAGCTTGAGAGGTTTAATTTACATTTAATTTTATCGGTTCTAACCCGAACACATCCTTGCAGACAAATGTTCCATTGTGGTTCTTAAAATTGAAGTAATATGTTTTCTTTATTTGTTATGTAATTACAATCAGACGTTCCCCTCTGGAACAGTCTTCATTGTAATCATGGTCTCTTTTTTATCATGAAATCTGTACTTTTACCTCGGCTGACCTAAATTAACATCTTGATTTGTAGCACAGCATGTGTAAAACATACCCGTTTGAAAATAAAATAATGTAAATGGTTCATTGAAGTGTATTTACTCTATGATTACTTGGTGGTGACGAACACTCGTTGATTTGTTTCTGCATGTGTTGAAACACTTGCTGAGAGGTCTGGGCTTCTCGTTCCTCGTCTTGGTCCTTCTTAGCTCTCGAGTCCTTCTCTGCTGCGTCGTGAACAGCTTTAACAGTCTGTTTTTATAAAACATATGCAGGTTTTGCAGGTAATGAGTACGACAAAACAAATAGTTACCATGACCCCTTCGCTCTTTGAATTGGTTTTATCAATGAAATTTAAAACTCTTACACGTAATTAGTCTTTGAACATCTAATTTAATTTTTAACCATACCCTACTTCTTCCAGAAATGATTTCATTGTGTGCGCATCATAAACAAGGCTATGTTGTAGTGTGGATGCTTTGAAACCGTCTCCAATATTTAAAGTGCATTTATAAACCACTAAGATTCTAAGAACTTCCTTCCGTTTACAGTTTCAGGATATCGACATTAGCCAATCGTGTCGATAAAGTAATTTATAATACGTGTTCTAAATAGTTTGTCATCAGTCTTTCGACTGGTTTGATGTGGTCCTCCATTTTCGCTTATCTTGCGCTAATCTCTTCATTTCCACATATTTTTTTGCTGTCCACATCCTCAAAAATCTGCGTCACATATTCCAATCTTTGTCTCCCCCTACAATTTTTCCTTCAACTGTTCCTTCCATTACCAAATTAACCAATCCTGGGTGCTTCAGAATGTGTCCCACTCTTCTTCTCGTAAGATTTTTCCATAGACTTCTTCCTTCGCCTATCCTGTCTAAAAGACCAGCTCATTCGTACTTTATCAGTCCACTTAATTTTCAACATCCTTCTATAGCACCACATTTCATATGCTTCTATCCTTCTTATTTCTGGCTTTCCCACTGACCATGTTTCGCTGTGCTCCAACTCAGTACGATTCGAGCTTTTCACACTGGTGAGTAAGTACGAGATTGCTGTCTTCTGCCTACAATCCAGAAGACAGCCATCTTAAATAATTCTCGTTTCCTCGTATAACTTCATCCCCGTAGCTTGCAGGTCTGTGTTTGTTCCTTCATGTTTGCAGTATTATCTAGTATTTTAGTTAGGTATGGCTAATAACCAGGACATTTTGTCATTTTTAAGACTTCTTGTTCAATACAAAGAGAGGGAATGAACTGGAATAAGGTCGGCTACTATTAATGTGATATTTAATTAATTTCTCTGCTTTAAAAATAGAAGCCAGTGTGTGTCTTAACACACCACTCCACGAGCTTACATTATTTGCTCCGTAATTTATTTCAAGGTATGTTGTGGTGGCATACACCACTGTAAATGACCGCACACCGTTCATTTCTTACCATTAGCCGGCATGTTCAAAGGACACCGACCTCGACGTGTTGTATGTGTTCATTTGAACGGAGGAACGTGAAAGTTGTTTCTTCAGATATTATCTCAGGTTTGGTGATTATTATATTCATAGTTGGGTCAAATGAGCTTACGTCAGATCGCTTCATTTCTTCAAATCTTTATCAAAACGTGCAATATAAGATCTCGATCTTTACAAGCCGCATAAATTAGCGTAAATAACTTGTCAGTAAGGAATTTTCCAGATTTGCGTAATATATGCTCAGCTGGAAATGTCTCTTGTATTTTAAATATCAACTGAAGGTTTTTATCATTTTTGTAGGGGATATCGTGTTAGGGCCTGAGGAGGGCTTTCGAGGAAAAAAGTAATTTTACTACATGACGCACCCAAAATTACGTCCAAAAGAAAAGTTTCTGTTACACTTCATGGCAACATAGCACTATTGCGGCTTGACGCGGAAGTGTGAGGGGGGGGGGGATGAGTGAGTTGAAATTCACTTTCACTAACAGTTTGCTGTCATTTCCAGGATTACGACACAAACACGTGTTTTGTGCGACCGAAGTACAATGTTTGTAATGTTATCACTTTATGATGAAAGATATATATACTATATCAGAAAATGCTTTTCGTTAGTTGTATGTGTCTTTCGGCTTGTACCTGTACTTGTTTAATTTAATTAATGAAGTGAACCCCAAAACTATAACGCGTCTTACCGATTAACACCTTGAAGAATGTTTGCTAATCGCAGAAATTGAATCTGTTGCTGAAAGGTGAGATCTGAAGTACTTAAATAATATGAGAATGTTTTTAATTAACTATCATGAAGGTTATATAAATTGTTTTCAATAAAACCCAGCGAAGCGTGAATACGACCTCTAGTCGTAAGAGGTTGAGAACAGCTGGCCTAATATTTCTGGATCAGTCAATGTGCTGACAGAAACCTTGAACTTGTTAGAATCTCCATATAAAACTCACAGAAGAAGATATTATTGCTCGTAACGGTCTAAAAATAAAAAAAAATATGATAAACGGAATAATCGTTTATTTAGATCCGTTCTGTACAATTTCTCAATAAGAATGACATTACATTTATTCTTTACTAAGTCTTCACAGAACGTCAAGCAAAAAGTTCCTTCCTTTCTCCATAACTGCATCTCTTCAGTTGAATCAAGCGTTGCGCATGCATGTTTTATGAAGCTTATCACCTGAACGCATAATTTCTAAAGGACCTTGGTTGAAATAAATTTTATGCTCAGCCTACACAAAAGTCATACAGACATTGCCTGTTTTAATCTAAAGCTCGTATGTATCTTCAAATTAGCATCATTAGCTCTTTGTTTTCAGATATGAAACCTCTTTATTTAGTATACCAAGCGTCTGTTGCTTTCTCCTTCCATGACGTATCTTCGCGCACTTCGTCAGCCTACAAGCGACGCTCTACGTCGTGGTTGAATCCTCGTCTAATTGTTGTACCCAACATCTCTCAAAGTATAGCACCTTTTTGTACTTCCCACGCATTCATGCCTCCCAAAAGAAAGATAAGCTATGTTAGCGATGTAAGTAGAAATGAAAAAGGTGTGAAGATAGGAAATAATGTACAATCCATTAAAAGGTAGGCCTACATGCTGTCAGAATCCACAGTCTTATTTGCAACATGTCGGTTTTCAAGCGTATCTCAGGACGAAATCCTTTCTGAATATGGAGGCATGTCTTGTATATGTTTCAACATACCTGGTGTAAATTTAATCAGTCACAAAGTATATAAAAAATTTCATTTTTTCCATCTTTCATGTTCAAGATCTTGGATGCATGTTTGAATCATTGTCCATTGCGTAAACACACAAAAAAATTTGTGATTTAGTAAGTATGAAAGTTGTTTCTAGCGATACCACAACGTCACATAATATAATTACTACAGAAACACGAAAAGGTTAATTTTCTTGAACAAAAGTTGATATTTATTATAAGCAATAGTGGAATTTTCACACTTATTCCAAAATATTTCATAACGACCATCATTATCATATGCAAATAAAAATAATGCTCGTAACAAGAGCGCAATATTTGCTTTCTTAACCGTATTGAGGGTTGCATTAGACCATCATTTTGATTTATGAACCAGAAACCGGTCGTGACTCAGTAAAATGATATATTGAAATACTATTCTGTTGTACTTGGTAATAGTTTTAGGTCTATTTTCGGAAGCGTATTTATATTTAGTTATGTAAAATTGTATATTGCTTGCATAGAATGATTAGCGTCGATTGTTGATGAATTGGAGAGAATGGGGAATGAATCGGTGTTGCTCCGTTTAAGGGCGTTCTGCCTGTATTCGTTCGGAATGACTAAGGAAATTAGCTAACAAGCGCGCTGTCCACTGTTCTAACTGGTTATCTACAGAATACGTCAGTAGTATTACTAATTACAGCGTCATTTTTGTACCAACTTTTGTTCGGAAAAATATGAAGTCCAGGGGAAAACAACAACAGCAAAGTGACATCGCCTGTCCGTTCTTGTGAATTATGCATAACATTACATGCAGTTTTCTGTTTAGACTCTTTGGCGCTATTCTGTTCTTCGACCTTCGGGTTATGTTCCATGCGTCCTAGTTGTAATCTTTCTTCAGGTGTGGTGCGCACATATACAACTAAAGGCACTGTTCAATAGCATGAGTCATGGTGAATGAGACCTTGACTTTCTAGCGATATTTGAGAAAATAACTGGCAAGATCTTAAGAGTTCCCTTCTGTGGATGACTTAACTATGACTCTCTGTTATGTAGAATGGAATGAGAAATTTCAGAGTGAATATGAACTGGAGCTTTATTTCATGTCCTACTTTACAGTTTTTTTTTAGAAATGTTCCACTTAACTGTAAACAGGAGTTAAATGGATGAATGGATGATTGTAGCTTACAAAATTAGTGACCAGATGAAATATACTATCGCGACATTTCCTAGAGGGACTGGGGAAAACTACGAATAACCTCAGTCATGAGAGCCGGTCTCCGGGCTGGGATTTGAACCCGGGACCTATCGAATACCTAGCAGAAGAGAAAACTACACAGTTGCGACTCATAATTATCAAATGATGTCACTGTTTTAAAATTAACGACCAATTTCGCATCAGATATGTGAATTGAACCTCATGGGCTAAGAAAAACTATTCGTCATCAGAATTATGGTGCATTCTAATCACTAAGTTTTGAACACAATATTATGTTCAGTAGAAGTTTTTAGTTTTTATATGATATTATGCACTATTTTAGTGAAAACTACTTCGTTTTCAGGTTTGAAGATTGGGTTTCGAATCTTATCTATTATTCCAGCACTTTAACACGCGGCCCATTCTGTAAATCCCTGACTGAGGTTCCCAGTCAAACATAGGACTGTGTAAACCGTGGTCGTTTATCGATTTTAAGTATCGACATTCTTTTCGGACGTGATCGGCGAGTGATAATGGGTTAATGTTATTGACCAGTCACTGACGTAGTCAAGATTTCAGGATTGAAGGGGACAGTGTGATATAAAGTGAATCTTGCGCCCGTATTATCTGCAATTATAATTAAATTACGCTCACCCACAAAATTTACTGTAGTGAAATCGATATTAGCGAGGATTACGTCTCGGCAGAGATACTAAGGACACTTGTGAGCATTCAGAATGCCTAGGTGTAAATAACACATCTTAAAACTCTGTATTCTAGTCTGGTACGGATTGCGCCGTTCCAGTCTTATTTTAGAATTGTTTTCAAAGTACACACAGGGTCACCTTCCGTTTGTCGGTACATTGCTGAGATCAATAGTCATCATAAGGGTAAAGCTCATGACGTAAACAGCTGACTAGCTAGGGTCTGAAGTACGATAAAGCTCATAGGATGAACCAGACAGTAGTCGGATGCGGATGTCTGCATTTTTGACATTGTCGCTCTCGTTTCAGACTAAATGTTTGATCAAGTAAAAGGTTGGAAGTGTGTGATCCAGCTCTGAGAGACATTTAACTGGATAAAAACACGAAATATTTGGCTTCCCTAAGAAAATATAGAAATGTATAATCACAAATGTCGCCATTATGTTATCGTCTTGAATCCAGTTCATGCGTCTGAGATTCAAATGTTGCACTTTTTGTGACGCTTATAATACATGTTCTTCCGTCCGCGTTTTACGACCATGAAAAATTACGTGTACAGCGGATGTTTTATGGTAATATATATAAATCAATAGTGATGATCACAGTTTGAGATTTGAACAATAACAAGCATTTCCTTAATATCTCATTTAATTTTAACATAAAAATCACGTATTAAGTTATTTTGTTTCAATTTCAGGGATGTCCGTGTATATCTCGAGACAAAATTATTACAGCGGAATTACAAGCTGACTTTTTTTGTGATTCCTTTCGGCCCCTGCATTATTTCTGGGGAATATCTTAAAATATATTACGACCACTTGTCTCCACGTCCTTTCCATCACTACATAAGCTATGAGTTTGAAAAGTGTCGTTAAATAATCCAAGTCAGTCGTTTTGATATGTTAATTAATAAAACTATTCTGTAACTACCGTCGACTTCTTCCCAGTCTGGCAGTAGAAGGACAATTTTACTAAACAAAGTATTTTATCACATGATACAGTGAACTTAACTTGACACTATCATCTACGTCACCTCAAGAAAGAGAGTCATTTGATTGTATTATCACCTGCCTAGCGCTATCTCTGACTTTTATGTACTAGACTCCTTGGAGTTTGAACCTGGTAACCAGCTCCAGTTAATTTCAATGCTTGGGTAAAGCATGATATTCAAAACAAGACACTCTTGTATGTCAATCATGCGTTTACTAATAATCGCTACCATTGCCAAGCAATAGACTCGTGAACTTTGGTCGGAAAACTCGTATAAAACAATAACTCATCGAATGTGGCTCGAACCGTCGAGAGTTAACAAGTAATTTTGCCTGTAAATGGCTTTACTAACCTGTTTGTATTTAACTGGTTTGAATACTCCTGAAATTTGTGTACAGTGTGCATCATAAGTAAAGATAAACTGTCTCTGTAACGTAATACAAATGTCAGCTTTTATATCGCTTCAGATAACTAAAATAATAAAGCTTAAAATACAAAATGCCATACACCACTCACCATCTATTAGCCATTGAGGGAAATTTATACAGAAAATGTTGTTCTATCTGTAACAAGATGGTGAATTTCGATAAACGGATTTTTTGTCAAATATCAGTCAGTTTATGCACACTACTTCAAAACAGTCGAAATACTAAAAGCAATGCTCAACTTTTATATGAATTTAACAGATATACGTCGTATATCTGATGAGGTTATTTTGCGTCAATTTTAATTACTGTGTTCATATGTTAAATAACTCGGTTGAACTAAGAGCAGTCTTGACATATCATTTCCCTCTATCTGCAGCAACAAACGTTTCACACCGAACGACCAAACTCATAACTGTATCTCGGTATTTATGTAATAAAAATTGCTCGGTGAGCCATCAGTATCACCAAAGAAGTTCGCCTTACAACCAGCAACTCGAAGAATCGCCCCAGTATTACTACCGAGCAGCCTGGTGTACGTATAACGGTAGAGATCCCGATATCTGATTTGGAGGGTTCTTGTTCGAACATCGTTCTGAATAAGATCATCCTTTTCTTCTTCAGCCCCTCCAGTCAAATTCCCGCTTAATACTCCGACATATGAATTTTGAAGTTAAAAGAACAGTTTAAACTCAAATAATGCTCAGTCTCATGCAATAAAGAGCTTCGAAGTAAATCGAACACTTTAACTCCCACGGTTGTTGTTTCCTGTTTCACATAGACCTATTGTTTACGAATTAACATAACCTTGCATGTTTCAAACTATAAGTTAATGGAGGCCTCTGTCCTACTCCCCCCTCACGCCTCTCTGATAGTAATTGCCGATCACAGTTAATGTCCTCCTCGGTAACGTGGCATGACTTACTGGTGCGTTAAGCCAGCATTACTGGCCGTGATGCCTTATGTAAGAAGGGTCTCACCGACGCGAATTTCACTACGCTTTCTTAGTCCATCTTTAAATGGATATTTCGAAAACAGATTCAGCAAACATTGCTTGTTATATTCTAGTGTGTTGAAAACTCTGGGGTTCGAAATAACACTTTTACGTACATAACGTCACATAAATTAAGAACCTATAAATACACGCATTAATCATTAAAATACGTCCCGCGCCGTAGCCGCGAGGTCTGAGGCATCATGCTTCGGACCGGCGATACGGAATGCGCGCTTGTTCGAGTCTCGAGGGAGAAGAAAGTTTCTCATGAGCTTTCGACCAGTGTATGTTATCGGTGCCAACCCAGCAACGTGAGGAAATTGGGGAGGTACAATGGGTAGCGTATTCCGGTCATGAAAACTAGCAATTCCTGGGGGTTCGTCGTGCTGACCACACGTCACCCTATATCTGGTTGGATGATCGTTCACCTCTGCTTAGGCATGTGAACGTGAGGCCAGCTGTCAAGCTAGTCGGCTTTGTCTCTCTGCAGCTGTTACGCCACGGATTTAATTTAATTTAATCATTAAAATACAAGCTCATTATAGACACAGGAGAAACAAAGTAGTTTCAGAGTATTACAACTAAATCCATAGAGCAAATAGTCGCTCGCTCAGTCACCTTCCTTTCATGGAATCCAAATGTTCATTACCGTATTCACAAAATCCCGAAACAGACCGTTTCCTATCCTGAAACACATTAATCCTCTCCACAGCGTTACACTTTTTTAGCTTTGAGATCCATTTTAATATTATCCTCGTATCTCTCGGATCTCTTAAATGATCTTTTTTCCTTCCAGTTTTCCGACTGACGTTTGTGTTAATTTCTTATCTTTGCCATGCTACATGTCCAGAATATCTGACCGGTCTTGATTTTATCTCCCAACGCACGCCGAAGCCGAAACTAATATTTAAATTACTGTGTTACATTGCACAGCGTAATATTTAAGTTCGTAATTGGACGGTTAATACATGCAGCTGGCTACTGACAGGATTCGTATGCACCTTTGGTGTTTCTCAACCGTGGTACAATAGTGACTGTCGAAAGATAATAGTAGTAGGCCAATCTTTTACCATTTACGTCAGGGGTTTGTGTGACCCGCGTAGTAGCACCGCCTAAGTCGGATATTTAAAAGAATGCTTACTAAAATAGCAAATGGACATTTGAATATGATTGAATAAAAGATGTGTGCTAACGTGTATGCCATAGTTAGTTGGCAATTTTTTTTAGTAAATTACCATGAAGTTTCACTAAATTGTCCTTTATAACCCGGAGATTAGGGGGTTAACAAGAAAGAGTGAAACGGTCCCTGATCTTAAAAGACTGAGAACTGGTGATTTAAATGCAAATTTATAGAAATTATATTTAAGCCTTGAAGTTTGTATCATCGTTTTATCAGAAAATATAACTCTGAGGTCCTTATAAAAACACGAGTATTGTGCTACGAAGTCTGGTCGCTGTAATTTATAGTGGGCAATGGTTTTTGCAATAAATGATTTATCTTGTGTCATATTGCTAATCTGTGTTAATTTCAATCTGAAATATAAGTTTTCACAGTGAACGACAGAAATGAGTAAATGTATGTCGTAATTTAGGATCACCTATTCGATCATGATACGCTCTTATCACCCTTCCGTGATTAGGTCTACTGTGTTGCATAGCAACAAGGTTTTATTTTATAAAGTGGTTTGCGAAACTTTATGTCCGTTTGTGAAACAATCGTGCATGTTACTTCATCGCGTGGGTTGTAATTACTAAGTTGTGAAGGACAGGTGCTCCCATTACAATCGATAATTTTATAATTAGAAGTATATAGGATGAGTGGCGCGAATGTTGCTGGCATAATTCATATCTCAATCCGAGAACACGGCTAATAGCCCTAACTGGAGAACCATCTTCGTCCTCGTCCTCAGTGACGAAGTTGGTTCTCGAAACGTTGGTGTTTTTTTTTCATCTAGCCACCTTAAACGTCTGGTAGCCCGAGAAGAATATATTTAACTTCGTCGCCGTGAAAGCATCAGATCATACAAAATGTATTCGTCTCAGACAGGATAGGCGAAGGGAAAAGTCTATGGAAAAATCTTACGAGAAGAAGAGATAGGATGGTGGGACACATTCTGAGGCACCCAGGATTGGTTAATTTGGTAATGGAAGGAACAGCTAAAGGGAAGAATTGTAGGGGGAGACAAAGATCGGAATATGTGACGCAGATTTTTGAGGATATGGGCTGCAAACAATATGTGGAAATGAAGAGATTGGCGCAAGATAAGCGAAAATGGAGGACCGCATCAAACCAGTCGAAAGACTGATGACAAAAAAAATTGACTGAAAACCTTATAGCACTTAGCTGTGAGTCGTGCAGTTCCCGCCGGGAGCAGGGAAGTGACACTTGCGTTCAATTTTATAAGTGAATGCACTATAGAAGGAAGACCTTGTAACGTATAGGCCCAGCTGATTAGTCTTTAGCACGAGTTAATTTTCGAATTACGTTCTAGCTGTGGAAATGCTCACATCCCAGGAACAAACTGGAAGGGTTTTTTTTATTTTTTATTATTTTTTTCCCCCCAACTCAACGTTCGTTATTTCGCCACGAAGCAGTCTTTTGTTTGACGAACATAACAGTGAAACGCGGCACCAACACTGTTGTCTGAAGGCGTGCAGTAAACTGTGACCATTAAATTGCATGAGCTATCGTTGTTTGCACTCTGGCAAAATGAGGATGTTACTAGCTGATCCGATTAGTAAGTGCTAATTTATGCATTCGTTATTTCGTGTTTAACGTCGTAAATGTTCTTTTCAAAAACCGTAAATAATATCTGCTTCATGCATTTATGGTGTAATGTTTAGGCACAGATACTCCTATCTTCAACTTCAAACAGCAAAACCGAAACACTTCAGACTCCTATAGAGACATGAACGAATTTCAAAATGGATATTGACATGTGATGATGAGCGTAACAGTCAACATGGGGTATACATTCCCACAATATTCTGAACTGGTAGAAAGTTTACTATAATTAGGCATTAAATGTACGTGTGTTAGTGTAGTTCTTCTCGCCCTAACACATGTGATCCTACTTTTGATGAAGTTGATATTACTATGAGTAGTAAGAATTGAAATTAACTACATTTGAAGTTATTAACAATGTAGCAGAATTGATCCAAGCAGGAAAACAAATATTACATTCTGGAAGTCCATGAATTTATACTTTTAACTTTTTAAAGCACAGTTGTAACTTTCATGTACCAACTACCTTAATATTCAGCAGTTGTGTTTTGCCCACAGAGTGTATTTGAGTTTTGTATGATTCTAAGAATAAACAGGCAATTGTGTCTTTTGGGTTATGACACCCTAAGACAGAGGTGATATGTTCCTCCAAATATTTAGTTAACATTATTACACAGTGTTACAACCCAGAAAACCACAACCATTCCCTTTTTCTTGTTTTATATTGTTTTCTTGCCATTCATTTAGCTAGAATTCTGCACTTATTACAATTTATCATCATTCCTTCCTGCTTAATATGTTTTTATACAGTATATCCCCAACACAGTTAAACTAAAAGGAAACTGTTATTTCTCCTAGGGAATGGCTTTTACTCTTGAAGAACGCCAGGTGTTGGGAATCCATGGATTGATTCCTCCACGGTTCAAGACTCAAGATGAACAGCTGGAATTATGCCGTCTTAATGTGGAAAGATATCCTGAGGACCTCAACAAGTACATCTATCTCATGGGCCTACAGGTAATAATATAGCAAAATCATAATGCTTCAATGTCAATGTCAATGATGAAACATTAGAAATTCTAATGATTAAGTACATTTTATAATAAATAACTTGAAGCATGCTCAAATACACTTCTGTATTGCAGTCATGTGAATTTGGTAATGGATCATGTGAAGTGAAGGTAAAGTTATCCCTGGTGTTTAAATAAGCACTTCAATATGCAGATGCATCGGAGAGTGGAGGTATAGCTCCATGAATTCTTAACCTCAGCACTAGATGGCACTGGATCATGTAGTAAACTGCTAAACCCAGTAAAATCATTTGAATGACTTTGGCAATCAAACCATCATGAATATAAAATCCAGTCCATTGAGAACTTATATATAGCACTAAATGCTATATCCTTTAAAAAATTCTTTATTACACTTGTATATGTCGACTAGTCATTCCATAGTAATGTGAGTTTCAAACTTGCATGTGTTTGTAAATAAGCTAAGTTCTTTGTGTTGAGTTATAAGCTGGAAAACCTAAATTTAACATTAACAACCCAAAATCTGTAGGTCTGGAAGTCAGTGTGAAAGAATAGTAGGCTTTATGAGTCATGCCTGGAAGTCCTTGTAAACAATGTACTAATTTGTAAAAAAAATTACCATTACCATTTCTATGTATCCCACCACTTATTTCCAGAACTTGGTCAACTAGATTTTTACCAATAAAAATCTTCTACTTATTGATACAATACCGCCACGGTAGTCTAGCGGTTAGAACGCTGGCCTTGTAATCCTGGGGTCTTGGGTTCGATTCCCGGCGGTGCCCGAATTTATAACTTGTGTTGGGCAAGGCCGTGGAGTTTTCCTCCGGGGGCTTCCCCGGTTTCTCCGTGGCATCCCAACAATTACTCCTTACACACAGAAGAAGGCAATGGCAAACCACTTCTGTATCACCTGCCTAAAAAACATATATGAACAAGTCCCAGTCCGAGAAGAGGATGGAAGGATCCTGTTCATAATATGTCGCCAACCTCCTGTAAACGAGACGGCGTAAGAAAGAAGAGAAGAATGATACAATATATAGTGTGTACTACTCCTTTCTTATCTTCCCAGTCCTTGACAACTCATGATTAGTAACTATATGAACTAATAAATTCTAAAATAGGTTTGCACAGTTCAGCAAATATTCTGAATCATGATGGTATCCTTATTTTTTAGATGACTTTTCAGAGGTAAATGATGGGGAAGGCATGTGGAAAAATCCAGTCTGGATTATGCTTAAGATTCATGTCAATGGAGACCCCTATCAATTTGGTTACTTGAAGCATCTTTGTTGCAACCTACATGAATCCATCTTTCATATTACTGCTCCATTTTGTAACAGTTTTGCATGTTTATATTTTTCAGGATCGAAATGAGCGTTTATTTTACCGCTTTCTATCAGAGAATGTGGAGCAGCTAATGCCCATTGTGTATACACCTACCGTTGGTTTGGCCTGTCAGAAATATGGTCTCATATATCGAAGACCAAGGGGACTCTTCATCACCATTCATGACCGTGGACATGTGTACGATGTCCTCAGAAATTGGTAAGGTACTGACATTTGCTAAGGAGTTGAGCTCGAGCCTTATGATACTACATTAATATAAACATTAATCACGACGATTTAAATGATTACAAATACATTTTGAAACCAGATATGTGTAAGATGACATATTAGTCAATAGCAGTGCCCATGCAGAAAGTAAGTTATATTTTCCATGTCCTACATGACTATTTTGGGGCCCTGGAGTAGAAACTTTTTTGGAGGGCTTTATTAGAATTAAATATATTTTGAGCTCAGTAGAATTTTACCCTTTCTTTATGATAATTGAAAACTACTTATAGGCCAGTGTATGAATTATGTTTCTATGTCAATATGAAGAACTTTGTTTATGCTTAGATAGTAAAAAAAGGCTTGAAACTGTGTTTTCAGGCCTGAATCTGATGTCCGTGCCGTTGTTGTAACTGATGGAGAAAGAATTCTGGGACTGGGAGATTTGGGTGCATATGGTATGGGTATTCCTGTGGGCAAGTTAGCCCTTTACACAGCTTTAGCGGGCATCAAGCCACATCAGTGTTTGCCCATCACTCTCGATGTGGGCACAAACACACAGGTGAGCAGTTGTCCTGTAAGAATTTTCTTGTTTAGTGTCTAAGAGAAGAGACATATGTGCAGAAGGAAAGATAACATTAAAATGGATTTTAAATATAGAGAGAGTGGAGGTGTGCACTGGATTTTGTTGGTCCAGTGATAGCCACTTGTGGTCATGGTAATGAATATTCCAGTTCCATAAACGTCAACTGAGTAACTACTACCTTCTGTAGAAAGATCCTGTTCTGTGGAGTTTGCTGTAGGCCAGAAAAGAGACTTGTATGAGAATGGGCTCCCAAAGATTTCTGGATCATCTTGCTTCTAATGCAGTTCACTTCATCAAATTTAATCACGAGCCTATAAAAATAATTACATTTACATAATTAATGAATGTGGTACTCCTTTTGATTATTAGTCTTTATTGAATATGTGTCAGAACTTACACAAGATCTAATG
The DNA here is from genome assembly GCF_977971745.1 of Zootermopsis nevadensis. Taxonomy (NCBI): domain Eukaryota; kingdom Metazoa; phylum Arthropoda; class Insecta; order Blattodea; family Termopsidae; genus Zootermopsis; species Zootermopsis nevadensis. Next base: position 10,151,815 of record NW_028259162.1, read on the forward strand.
GCCATGTATCACAGTAAAGTCCAGCCAGCAGCCCCTTATTTCAGAGGTTTAAATCCAATATACTTGTACAGCAAATAACATACATTTATATCGTTCTTTATTTTTATTTGAATCTGAGTGAGCAGAATCCACACAGTAATTTTCTTATGCCTGCAGGATAGTGAAATGCAATGAAGAGGAAAGTTTAGTCATTCATTTTACTTAGGAATAAAATCAATTAATAATATTGATTTATGTTTCTTATTTCAGACACTTCTGGATGATCCACTGTATATAGGCTTGAGGCACAAGCGAATTACAGGTGCTGATTATGATGATTTCATTGATGAATTCATGAGGGCTGTTGTAAAGAGATATGGTCAAAATACTCTAATTCAGGTGATCACTTATCATCACATTAACTTTAACCATGTGAAACAAGGTGTCTACTACATAGAAGTTTTAATTTATATTATTTTATAACTTTTCAGTTTGAAGATTTTGGAAATCATAATGCATTCCGTTTACTGGATAAGTACCGTGAAAAGTACTGCACTTTCAACGATGATATCCAAGGAACAGCATCAGTTGCTGTGGCTGGGCTGCTTGCTTCTCTCCGCATTACCGACACTCGTCTGTCAGACAACATTATCCTTTTCCAGGGTGCTGGGGAGGTGAAGAACTTGAGAAATAATTTTAGAGAATATAAATAAATTATTCAAATTCCTGGGCTTATAAATGATAACTTCTTAACTACAGCTTGCAAAAATGTGCAAAAGACAGGATGTTATTTTTAATGTTTTGTCAATAACTTGTTTTCCAAAGAAATTAATATCTCTTCCAAATAACAAGGCATTTCAATATCTGAAAGCAACATTCAAACTAGTTTACTCCACTTCATACAAGAAGTTATTTAAAATTCAAATCAGTTAGCTTGAACATTTATAATTTCAGTTAATTTTTATTGTTGAAATGTTCATATAAATAATGCAAACTTTTATTGTTTTAAACAGCTATCAGAGTTTCTCTGTATAAGGGTGTATTATACAACTAAGTTCTGGATGTTGAAGAAAAATGTGCTCAGAAAAATTTTTGGACCTGAGAAAGAATATAAGAAATTACATAATTCAGAGCTTTATAATTCTGTTGTTAAAGAAATTTAAATCAAGAAGGATGAGATGTGTGGGGAAGGTAAGGCTGTGAAATGATTTGGGCTAGCACATAGTATTATCCACTTTTGGGATTTTCCAAACATTTAACAAACATGTAAAAAAATTCAGATTTCATGAGAGTAGAAAATACCTTGCCCAGTTGAATAACTATCAAGTGTTCATAAAATATCCTGCACTGTGAAGTCAGTTATATTGTGTTTTGTATATAGTTTTCAACACAAGGTATATTAGGTTACAGTCATCCTATCAGAGATTGAACAGTACCCATTTTTATGAGTTCTACCAAAAGAACTTAAGGACCATTTTAATATTGAAAACTATTAGGAAAACTTCTTGTGGCTAATTAACTTGATCTAACCTTATCCTCAGGCAATATGTGTATGTAAAATTCTAAGTACATCTTCAATGAGGCAGCAAGAACAGAACGATATAAAATAACTTGATGTCATTCACACAGATTTTACTAATGAATTTAACAAGATTGTTAGTATACAGTGTTCAATTAAGAGGCACGTTTGCAGAAGTTATAAATGACGGGCATAAGCAGAACTAAATTGACATGGAATGATAACATTGCATCAAAACAGTCTTATGCTCTCATGTAAAGTAGTTGTTACAATTGTCCAATCAAAATGAAAACTGAAATGACTTGGCAAGTTTTTCATAAAATTTAATCAAAACTGATACATCTGTTCTTTAGTTAGTCTATCTGCATGGAGATAGAGTGATGAACAGAGTAATTTTAACAGGCACTCCAACTACATAACCGTAAACAAAAGAAAGAAATTCAAGACTCAGCCGAAGGGGTAAATGTTCCATTTCAGACATATGCTGATGTTTACATAGATTCTTGCTTTACCTCTTTTACAGGCTTCCTTGGGTATTGCTCAACTGTGTGTAATGGCAATGCAGGCAGAGGGTACATCAATAGAGGATGCCAGAGACAAGATTTGGATGGTAGACTCAAAGGGGTTAATTGTTAAAGATAGGCCAGAAGGTGGAGTAACAGGTCACAAGGTGCATTATGCCAGGAACCATACTCCCATCAAGAACCTCAAAGACGTAATCAGAGAAGCAAAGCCTTCTGTTATCATAGGTGAGATTTTAAGTGCAGCATTAAATATATGTCTGAAGCAATTTTTCTTAAGCAGATGCTGTTCTTATATAGTACCTTAAAATAGGTCACAAGAACTTCCTCCATATCCTTTCCAACTCCAGTGGTGATCAAATTTTGTATGTACATACCTCAGTCCTTGTGAAACTGCAGCCCTTCGCATAATGTGCTTAAAGCAGTTTTCTCTGGCATTGACAAGTAACCAAAGTTCCAGGTTGGTGAATACATGTTGTAACACGAATGGATGAATGGTGGCAATCTCCTGGTAAATGTTTTCTGCGAGGCAATCAATCAGTGGTGTGGTGCTTGTTCAGTACACCTCAGAGGAAGTATTTGGGTATTTTGAGATAACCGCCCCTTTTTCAAAAAAGTCTTCACTTTCCATTTTGCTTACATCCGGTGTGTGACATCTTATATGATACAACTTGAAAAAGGGCAGGGTGCTATTTTACAAGGACTGTGATATGTACATGCAGAATATGATACACAGCGGTTCATAAACAGTGGTTTTATTGCTGAAAGTCTTCGACCTGTAGCGAGAGGATCACAGGTATTAAATGAGGTTAATTGTATAATGTGTTTGAAATACACAAGCTTTGAAATGAACTGTAAGCAGGAAAATAGAATTTCTCCCTCAGATACACTGTCAGTTGCAAATAATTTACTAACAGGTGCTGCTGCCGTGGGAGGAGTTTTCACCCCAGAGATACTGCGTGATATGGCCTCCTTCAACAAGCGCCCCATTGTGTTTGCTCTTAGCAATCCAACCACAAAGGCTGAATGTACAGCAGAGGCAGCCTATACAAACACTGATGTAAGTTTACTTATCACCTCATAATTCCTGTCTTTCCATCGACACCTTCGTTGGAAATAATATGAAATAGCAGCATTAAGCTACATAACTGAATTAACTCTTCTAGCTTGTTTAGCATCAATTTGTTTTGTTGCCAAAGAAAGAATTCAAGTAAGAAGATTTAAAATATTTATAATTTTCTGAAGTTGGTTAGCACTAAACTCAATGAAAGGAAACTGAACTGAATCTTTATAAAATTATCTGATGATACTTGTTTGACAAAACTCCATTAAACAGTCCTTGAGAAGCTAATAGTACTTGTAAATGGATTATTTATACCCATTTAATGTAAGAACATAAGTTGAAGAAATAAATCACGATCTAAACTTGAGAGTTTTCCAGAAATATACAAGAAATTTCTCAAAGAAAATGCGTCATATGTGAAAAGTTAAATTGTCTTAAGATTATTATGTAAGTTTTATATTTGCTTTTCATGAAGTAAATATATTTCTTTCTTTTATTGGTAACATTGATTTGGCCTGCTCTCAAATGATTATATTATAAGTAAGAGAGTAAAAATTATATTATAAGTTCCTTCCAATTTATTATTGACTGATCATTACATAATTTTATGCTGTAGTCTGAGTTACTGACAGCATTGTTAAATAAACCACAAATTCTTAAATTACATTAAAATTGTGTTGTTTTTGTGTCTTCTTGTGTGTATCATTGAAGTTAAATTTGCATTTTGTGCAGGGCAAGTGCGTATTTGCAAGTGGGTCTCCATTCCTTCCTGTTAAATACAAGGGCCAAATCTTCTTCCCAGGACAGGGAAACAACTCATATATCTTCCCTGGTGTTGCTCTGGGTGTCATCTGTACTGGCATCCGCCACATCAGTGATGAGATTTTCCTAATTGCAGCTCAGGTAGGTGATGTTTAAATAACACCTGGTCCTACTATTGCCACTAGCCAGGTGTGAGTAATGAATGCTTTCAACATATAAATTCGTTGTTTTAACGTAATGAAAAGTAAATATGTTGAGTAGAAATCTTGCTTTTAGAGTTAAATATATAATAGTTTAATATAAATTAAGGTGTTTAAAAAAAAAAAATCTGTGGCGTAACAGCTCCAGAGAGCCAAAGCCGACTAGCTTGACTGCTGGCCTCACGTTCACATGCCTAAGCAGAGGTGAACGATCATCCAACCACATATAGGGTGACGTGTGGTCAGCACAACGAACCCCCAGCCATTGCTAGCTTTCTTGACCGGATTACGCTACTCATTGTAGCTCCCCAATTTCCTCACAATGCTGGGTTGGTACCAGTCCCATACACTACAGAAACAGAATGTAGAAAGAAAAGAGAAGCATCCGTTCCCCAAGTGGCATTCAGATTTACAGTCCCATTGTTTTAGGAACTTCAGACCATGTGCAATGTGGACCTCATGGCCACTGGGACCAGCATTCAGGTTTCCAGTATTCGTAGGAGCTTGGCTGTCAGAACAACGCCCACTGTAAGATTAGACAAATGTATTTTAAGTAACCACTCCTAACTTTAACTTGCAGGCTTTGGCTGCTTTAGTGTCTGAAGAGGATTTGGACAGAGGAAGCCTGTATCCACCACTCAACACTATTCAAAAGTGCTCTCTTAAGATTGCTGTTAAAGTTGCTGAATATGCATATGAACATGGTAAGCTGCATGTGAAATTATTACTGGACATTCTTATGGGCATTAATGGGCCGTACTGCATGCAAGACATCTCCTTAAATATAATTCAATGAAAATTAAAAAAAGTTACAAATATGTTAAATTACATAAAATAAAGTCAGAATACCATCACAGTGTCTCTATAGGACACATATAATATTCTTTAATATTTCTTATATAATTATTTACTTGATCATTGAATGTGATGTGATAATATTTTGGTACCAGCATACATTTAAAATTTTAACAAATGTCAGTTGATTTTATAGTGTAGTATTTATTTGAATATTTAAGGAACTGGCTGACATATTTTGTTTATTACATACATTTAGCATATTTTAGCTGTTTTATATTCAGATGTGTTTCATTCAAAGCTGTTTTGATACTTTTATAATTTTTATTTTTCCCAAAACAATTGCGAATATTCAAATTCAAAATAATTTTCAAAATTTTCGAAAATGATTGGTTTTGTGTGCGTTTTAGACAATTTCCATCATTTTTTGACTTTTCGAAATTTTTCAATTTTTTTTCAAAATTCTCCCCTTCCGAAAATCACCTGAACACGTCTGTCCCGGCACATCCCTTCTCTCCTAGACGCAGGTTCTTCCACACACAGACTGCAGGCCTTGGACTCTGCATCACACGCCCACTGCCAGACCTAGTCTCAGCCTCACACGGTCACTCGCGTATTAGGTTTCCGAAGACGAGCTCTCTGCCGGACGCACTCCTCTGCCTCACACGGTCTCTGCCGTACAAGGTCTGCTGACTGTATGTCCAAGTCTTACAGAGACAGTTTCTTGCAGAGACCGTGTCCGGCAGAAACTGCTTGTCAGTTTTCGGAAGGGATAATTTTGAAAAAAATTCAAAATTTTAAAAAAATCAAAAAACGCTGGAAATTGTCCAAAAAGCGCACAAAACCAAAAAAATTCCGAATTTTCAACTTCAAATTTTTTTCGAAAATTTGGAACAATTTTGGTTATGTGCGCGTTTTAGACAATTTCCAGCATTTTTTGACTTTTCGAAATTATTCAATTTTTTTCAAAATTCTCCCCTTCCGTAAATTACCTGAACACGTCTCTGTCCCGGCACATCCCTTCTCTCCTAGACCCAGGTTCTTCCACACACAGACTGCAGGCCTTGGTCTCTGCATCACACGCCCTCTGCCAGACCTAGTCTCAGCCTCACACGGTCACTCGCGTATTAGGTTTCCGAAGACGAGCTCTCTGCCGGACGCAATCTCCTCTGCCTCACGGTCTCTGCCGTACAAGGTCTGCTGACTGCATGTCTAAGTCCAAGTCTTAGAGAGACAGTTTCTTGCAGAGACCGTGTCCGGCAGAAACTGCTTGTCAGTTTTCGGAGGGGATAATTTTGAAAAAAATTCAAAATTTTAAAAAAATCAAAAAACGCTGGAAATTGTCCAAAAAGCGCACAAAACCAAAAAATTTGCGAATTTTCAAAATTCAAATTTTTTTTGAAAATTTCGAAAAATTTTGGTTTTGTGCGCGTTTTAGACAATTTCCAGCATTTTTTGACTTTTGGAAATTTTTCAATTTTTTTCAAAATTCTCCCCTTCCGAAAATCACCTGAACACGTCTGTCCCGGCACATCCCTTCTCTCCTAGACCCGGGTTCTTCCACACACAGACTGCAGGCCTTGGTGTCTGCTTCACACGCCCTCTGCCAGACCTAGTCTTAGCCTCACACGGTCTCTCGCGTACTAGGTTGCCGAAGACGAGGTCTCTGCCGGACGCATTGTCCTCTGCCGTACAAGGTCTGCTGACTGCATGTCTAAGTCCAAGTCTTACAGAGACAGTTTCTTGCAGAGACCGTGTCCGGCAGAAACTGCTTGTCAGTTTTCGGAAGGGATAATTTTGAAAAAAATTCAAAATTTTAAAAAAATCAAAAAACGCTGGAAATTCTCCAAAAAGCGCACAAAACCAAAAAAATTGCGAATTTTCAACTTCAAATTTTTTTTCGAAAATTTCGAAAAATTTTGGTTTTGTGCGCGTTTTAGACAATTTCCAGCATTTTTTTTTACTTTTGGAAATTTTTCAATTTTTTTCAAAATTCTCCCCTTCCGAAAATCACCTGAACACGTCTCTGTTTCGGCACATCCCTTCTCTCCTAGACCCAGGTTCTTCCACACACAGACTGCAGGCCTTGGTCTCTGCATCACACGGCCTCTGCCAGACCTAGTCTCAGCCTCACACGGTCACTCGCGTATTAGGTTTCCGAAGACGAGCTCTCTGCCGGACGCAATCTCCTCTGCCTCACACGGACTCTGCCGTACAAGGTCTGCTGACTGCATGTCTAAGTCCAAGTCTTAGAGAGACAGTTTCTTGCAGAGACCGTGTCCGGCAGAAACTGCTTGTCAGTTTTCGGAGGGGATAATTTTGAAAAAAATTCAAAATTTTCAAAAAATCAAAAAACGCTGGAAATTCTCCAAAAACCGCACAAAACCAAAAAAATTGCGAATTTTGAACTTCAAATTTTTTTTCGAAAATTTCGAAAAATTTTGGTTTTGTGCGAGTTTTAGACACATTCCAGCATTTTTTGACTTTTGGAAATTTTTCAATTTTTTTCAAAATTCTCCCCTTCCGAAAATCACCTGAACACGTCTGTCCCGGCATATCCCTTCTCTCCTAGACCCGGGTTCTTCCACACACAGACTGCAGGCCTTGGTGTCTGCTTCGCACGCCCTCTGCCAGACCTAATCTTAGCCTCACACGGTCTCTCGCGTACTAGGTTGCCGAAGACGAGGTCTCTGCCGGACGCATTGCCCTCTGTCGTACAAGGTCTGCTGACTGCATGTCTAAGTCCAAGTCTTAGAGAGACAGTTTCTTGCAGAGACCGTGTCCGGCAGAAACTGCTTGTCAGTTTTCGGAGGGGATAATTTTGAAAAAAATTCAAAATTTTCAAAAAATCAATAAACGCTGGAAATTGTCCAAAAAGCGCACAAAACCAAAAAATTTGCGAATTTTCAACTTCAAATTTTTTTTCGAAAATTTCGAAAAATTTTGGTTTTGTGCGCGTTTTAGACAATTTCCAACATTTTTTGACTTTTGGAAATTTTTCAATTTTTTTCAAAATTCTCCCCTTCCTAAAATCACCTGAACACGTCTGTCCCGGGACATCCCTTCTCTCCTAGACCCGGGTTCTTCCACACACAGACTGCAGGCCTTGGTGTCTGCTTCACACGCCCTCTGCCAGACCTAGTCTTAGCCTCACACGGTCTCTCGCGTACTAGGTTGCCGAAGACGAGGTCTCTGCCGGACGCATTGTCCTCTGCCGTACAAGGTCTGCTGACTGTATGTCTAAGTCCAAGTCTTACAGAGACAGTTTCTTGCAGAGACCGTGTCCGGCAGAAACTGCTTGTCAGTTTTCGGAAGGGATAATTTTGAAAAAAATTCAAAATTTTAAAAAAATCAAAAAACGCTGGAAATTCTCCAAAAAGCGCACAAATCCAAAAAAAATGCGAATTTTCAACTTCAAATTTTTTTTCGAAAATTTCGAAAAATTTTGGTTTTGTGCGCGTTTTAGACAATTTCCAGCATTTTTTTTTACTTTTGGAAATTTTTCAATTTTTTTCAAAATTCTCCCCTTCCGAAAATCACCTGAACACGTCTGTCCCGGCACATCCCTTCTCTCCTAGACCCGGGTTCTTCCACACAGACTGCAGGCCTTGGTGTCTGCTTCACACGTCCTCTGCCAGACCTAGTCGTAGCCTCACACGGTCTCTCGCGTACTAGGTTGCCGAAGACGAGCTCTCTGCCGGACGCATTGTCCTCTGCCGTACATGGTCTGCTGACTGCATGTCTAAGTCCAAGTCTTACAGAGACAGTTTCTTGCAGAGACCGTGTCCGGCAGAAACTGCTTGTCAGTTTTCGGAGGGGATAATTTTGAAAAAAATGCAAAATTTTAAAAAAAAATCAAAAAACGCTGGAAATTGTCCAAAAAGCGCACAAAACCAAAAAAATTGCGAATTTTCAACTTCAAAATTTTTTTCGAAAATTTCGAAAATTTTTGGTTATGTGCGCGTTTTAGAAAATTTCCAGCATTTTTTGACTTTTGGAAATTTTTCAATTTTTTTCAAAATTCTCCCCTTCCGAAAATCACCTGAACACGTCTGTCCCGGCACATCTCTTCTCTCCTAGACCTGGGTTCTTCCACACACAGACTGCAGGCCTTGGTGTCTGCTTCACACGCCCTCTGCCAGACCTAGTCTTAGCCTCACACGGTCTCTCGCGTACTAGGTTGCCGAAGACGAGGTCTCTGCCGGACGCATTGTCCTCTGCCGTACAAGGTCTGCTGACTGCATATCTAAGTCCAAGTCTTAGAGAGACAGTTTCTTGCAGAGACCGTGTCCGGCAGAAACTGCTTGTCAGTTTTCGGAGGGGATAATTTTGAAAAAAATTCAAAATTTTCAAAAAATCAATAAACGCTGGAAATTGTCCAAAAAGCGCACAAAACCAAAAAATTTGCGAATTTTCAACTTCAAAATTTTTTTCGAAAATTTCGAAAAATTTTGGTTTTGTGCGCGTTTTAGACAATTTCCAGCATTTTTTGACTTTTGGAAATTTTTCAATTTTTTTCAAAATTCTCCCCTTCCGAAAATCACCTGAACACGTCTGTCCCGGCACATCCCTTCTCTCCTAGACCCGGGTTCTTCCACACACAGACTGCAGGCCTTGGTGTCTGCTTCACACGCCCTCTGCCAGACCTAGTCTTAGCCTCACACGGTCTCTCGCGTACTAGGTTGCCGAAGACGAGGTCTCTGCCGGACGCATTGTCCTCTGCCATACAAGGTCTGCTGACTGCATGTCTAAGTCCAAGTCTTACAGAGACAGTTTCTTGCAGAGACCGTGTCCGGCAGAAACTGCTTGTAATTTTTCGGAAGTGATAATTTTGAAAAAAATCCAAAATTTTAAAAAAATCAAATAACGCTCGATATTGTCCAAAAAGCGCACAAAACCAAAAAATTTGCGAATTTTCAACTTCAAAATTTTTTTCGAAAATTTCGAAAAATTTTGGTTTTGTGCGCGTTTTAGACAATTTCCAGCATTTTTTGACTTTTGGAAATTTTTCAATTTTTTTCAAAATTCTCCCCTTCCGAAAATCACCTGAACACGTCTGTCCCGGCACATCCCTTCTCTCCTAGACCCAGGTTCTTCCACACACAGACTGCAGACCTTGGTCTCTGCATCACACGCCCTCTGCCAGACCTAGTCTCAGCCTCACACGGTCACTCGCGTATTAGGTTTCCGAAGACGAGCTCTCTGCCGGACGCAATCTCCTCTGCCTCACACGGTCTCTGCCGTACAAGGTCTGCTGACTGCATGTCTAAGTCCAAGTCTTACAGAGACAGTTTCTTGCAGAGACCGTGTCCGGCAGAAACTGCTTGTCAGTTTTCGGAGGGGATAATTTTGAAAAAAATTCAAAATTTTAAAAAAATCAAAAAACGCTGGAAATTGTCCAAAAAGCGCACAAAACAAAAAAATTTGCGAATTTTGAACTTTAAAATTTTTTTCGAAAATTTCGAAAAATTTTGGTTTTGTGCGCGTTTTAGACAATTTCCAGCATTTTTTGACTTTTCGAAATTTTTCAATTTTTTTCAAAATTCTCCCCTTCCGAAAATCACCTGAACACGTCTGTCCCGGCACATCCCTTCTCTCCTAGACCCGGGTTCTTCCACACACAGACTGCAGGCCTTGGTGTCTGCTTCACACGCCCTCTGCCAGACCTAGTCGTAGCCTCACACGGTCTCTCGCGTACTAGGTTGCCGAAGACGACCTCTCTGCTGGACGCATTGTCCTCTGCCGTACAAGGTCTGCTGACTGCAGGTCTAAGTCCAACTCTTAGAGAGACAGTTTCTTGCAGAGACCGTGCCCGGCAGAAACTGCTTGTCAGTTTTCGGAGGGGATAATTTTGAAAAAAATTCAAAATTTTCAAAAAATCAAAAAACGCTGGAAATTGTCCAAAAAGCGCACAAAACGAAAAAATTTGCGAATTTTGAACTTCAAATTTTGTTTCGAAAATTTCGAAAAATTTTGGTTTTGTGCGCGTTTTAGACACATTCCAGCATTTTTTGCCTTTTGGAATTTTTTCAATTTTTTTCAAAATTCTCCCCTTCCGAAAATCACCTGAACACGTCTGTCCCGGCACATCCCTTCTCTCCTAGACCCAGGTTCTTCCACACACAGACTGCAGGCCTTGGTGTCTGCTTCACACGCCCTCTGCCAGACCTAGTCTTAGCGTCACACGGTCTCTCGCGTACTAGGTTGCCGAAGACGAGGTCTCTGCCGGACGCATTCTCCTATGCCGTACAAGGTCTGCTGACTGCATGTCTAAGTCCAAGTCTTACAGAGACAGTTTCTTGCAGAGACAGTGTCCGGCAGAAACTGCTTGACAGTTTTCGGAAGGGATAATTTTGAAAAAAATTCAAAATTTTAAAAAAATCAAAAAACGCTGGAAATTGTCCAAAAAGCGCACAAAACCAAAGAAATTGCGAATTTTGAACTTCAAATTTTTTTTCGAAAATTTCTAAATATTTTGGTTTTGTGCGCGTTTTAGACAATTTCCAGCATCTTTTGACTTTTCGAAATTTTTCAATTTTACCAAAATTCTCCCCTTCCGAAAATCACCTGAACACGTCTGTCCCGGCACATCCCTTCTCTCCTAGACCCGGTTTCCTCCACACACAGACTGCAGGCCTTGGTGTCTGCTTCACACGCCCTCTGCCAGACCTAGTCGTAGCCTCACACGGTCTCTCGCGTACTAGGTTGCCGAAGACGACCTCTCTGCCGGACGCATTGTCCTCTGCCGTACAAGGTCTGCTGACTGCAGGTCTAAGTCCAACTCTTAGAGAGACAGTTTCTTGCAGAGACCGTGCCCGGCAGAAACTGCTTGTCAGTTTTCGGAGGGGATAATTTTGAAAAAAATTCAAAATTTTCAAAAAATCAAAAAACGCTGGAAATTGTCCAAAAAGCGCACAAAACCAAAAAATTTGCGAATTTTGAACTTCAATTTTTTTTTCGAAAATTTCGAAAATTTTTGGTTATGTGCGCGTTTTAGACAATTTCCAGCATTTTTTGACTTTTGGAAATTTTTCAATTTTTTTCAAAATTCTCCCCTTCCGAAAATTACCTGAACACGTCTCTGTCCCGGCACATCCCTTCTCTCCTAGACCCAGGTTCTTCCACACACAGACTGCAGACCTTGGTCTCTGCATCACACGCCCTCTGCCAGACCTAGTCTCAGCCTCACACGGTCACTCGCGTATTAGGTTTCCGAAGACGAGCTCTCTCTGCCGGAAGCAATCTCCTCTGCCTCACACGGTCTCTGCCGTACAAGGTCTGCTGACTGCATGTCTAAGTCCAAGTTTTAGAGAGACAGTTTCTTGCAGAGACCGTGTCCGGCAGAAACTGCTTGTCAGGTTTCGGAGGGGATAATTTTGAAAAAAATTCAAAATTTTCAAAAAATCAAAAAACGCTGGAAATTGTCCAAAAAGCGCACAAAACCAAAAAATTTGCGAATTTTGAACTTCAAAATTTTTTTCGTAAATTTCGAAATATTTTGGTTTTGTGCGCGTTTTAGACAATTTCCAGCATCTTTTGACTTTTCGAAATTTTTCAATTTTTTCAAAATTCTCCCCTTCCGAAAATCACCTGAACACGTCTGTCCCGGCACATCCCTTCTCTCCTGGACCCGGGTTCCTCCACACACAGACTGCAGGCCTTGGTGTCTGCTTCACACGCCCTCTGCCAGACCTAGTCGTAGCCTCACACGGTCTCTCGCGTACTAGGTTGCCGAAGACGACCTCTCTGCCGGACGCATTCTCCTCTGCCGTACAAGGTCTGCTGACTGCATGTCTAAGTCCAAGTCTTACAGAGACAGTTTCTTGCAGAGACCGTGTCCGGCAGAAACTGCTTGTAATTTTTCGGAAGTGATAATTTTGAAAAAATTTCAAAATTTTAAACAAATCAAATAACGCTGGAAATTGTCCAAAAAGCGCACAAAACCAAAAAATTTGCGAATTTTCAACTTCAAAATTTTTTTCTATAATTTCCAAAAATTTTGGTTTTGTGCGCGTTTTAGACAATTTCCAGCATTTTTTGACTTTTGGAAATTTTTCAATTTTTTTCAAAATTCTCCCCTTCCGAAAATCACCTGAACACGTCTGTCCCGGCACATCCCTTCTCTCCTAGACCCAGGTTCTTCCACACAGACTGCAGGCCTTGGTGTCTGCTTCACACGCCCTCTGCCAGACGTAGTCGTAGCCTCACACGATCTTTCGCGTACTAGGTTGCCGAAGACGAGCTCTCTGCCGGACGCATTGTCCTCTGCCGTACAAGGTCTGCTGTCTGCATGTCTAAGTCCAAGTCTTACAGATACAGTTTCTTGCAGAGACCGTGCCCGGCAGAAACTGCTTGTCAGTTTTCGGAGGGGATAATTTTGAAAAAAATTCAAAATTTTCAAAAAATCAAAAAACGCTGGAAATTGTCCAAAAAGCGTACAAAACCAAAAAATTTGCGAATTTTGAACTTCAAATTTTTTTTCGAAAATTTCGAAAAATTTTGGTTTTGTGCGCGTTTTAGACACATTCCAGCATTTTTTGCCTTTTGGAATTTTTTCAATTTTTTTCAAAATTCTCCCCTTCCGAAAATCACCTGAACACGTCTGTCCCGGCACATCCCTTCTCTCCTAGACCCAGGTTCTTCCACACACAGACTGCAGGCCTTGGTGTCTGCTTCACACGCCCTCAGCCAGACCTAGTCTTAGCGTCACACGGTCTCTCGCGTACTAGGTTGTCGAAGACGAGGTCTCTGCCGGACGCATTCTCCTCTGCCGTACAAGGTCTGCTGACTGCATGTCTAAGTCCAAGTCTTACAGAGACAGTTTCTTGCAGAGACAGTGTCCGGCAGAAACTGCTTGTCAGTTTTCGGAAGGGATAATTTTGAAAAAAATTCAAAATTTTAAAAAAATCAAAAAACGCTGGAAATTGTCCAAAAAGCGCACAAAACCAAAAAATTTGCGAATTTTGAACTTCAAAATTTTTTTCGAAAATTTCGAAAATTTTTGGATATGTGCGCGTTTTAGACAATTTCCAGCATTTTTTGACTTTTGGAAATTTCTCAATTTTTTTCAAAATTCTCCCCTTCCGAAAATTACCTGAACACGTCTCTGTCCCGGCACATCCCTTCTCTCCTAGACCCAGGTTCTTGCACACACAGACTGCAGGCCTTGGTCTCTGCATCACACGCCCTCTGCCAGACCTAGTCTCAGCCTCACACGGTCACTCGTGTATTAGGTTTCCGAAGACGAGCTCTCTGCCGGACGCAATCTCCTCTGCCTCACACGGTCTCTGCCGTACAAGGTCTGCTGACTGCATGTCTAAGTCCAAGTCTTAGAGAGACAGTTTCTTGCAGAGACCGTGTCCGGCAGAAACTGCTTGTCAGTTTTCGGAGGGGATAATTTTGAAAAATATTCAAAATTTTCAAAAAATCAAAAAACGCTGGAAATTCTCCAAAAAGCGCACAAAACCAAAAAAATTGCGAATTTTGAACTTCCAATTTTTTTTCGAAAATTTCGAAAATTTTTGGATATGTGCGCGTTTTAGACAATTTCCAGCATTTTTTGACTTTTGGAAATTTCTCAATTTTTTTCAAAATTCTCCCCTTCCGAAAATTACCTGAACACGTCTCTGTCCCGGCACATCCCTTCTCTCCTAGACCCAGGTTCTTGCACACACAGACTGCAGGCCTTGGTCTCTGCATCACACGCCCTCTGCCAGACCTAGTCTCAGCCTCACACGGTCACTCGCGTATTAGGTTTCCGAAGACGAGCTCTCTGCCGGACGCAATCTCCTCTGCCTCACACGGTCTCTGCCGTACAAGGTCTGCTGACTGCAAGACTAAGTCCAAGTCTTAGAGAGACAGTTTCTTGCAGAGACCGTGTCCGGCAGAAACTGCTTGTCAATTTTCGGAGGGGATAATTTTGAAAAAAATTCAAAATTTTCAAAAAAACAAAAAACGCTGGAAACTGTCCAAAAAGCGCACAAAACCAAAAAATTTGCGAATTTTGAACTTCAAAATTTTTTTCGTAAATTTCGAAATATTTTGGTTTTGTGCGCGTTTTAGACAATTTCCAGCATCTTTTGACTTTTCGAAATTTTTCAATTTTTTCAAAATTCTCCCCTTCCGAAAATCACCTGAACACGTCTGTCCCGGCACATCCCTTCTCTCCTGGACCCGGGTTCCTCCACACACAGACTGCAGGCCTTGGTGTCTGCTTCACACGCCCTCTGCCAGACCTAGTCGTCTCTCGCGTACTAGGTTGCCGTAGACGACCTCTCTGCCGGACGCATTCTCCTCTGCCGTACAAGGTCTGCTGACTGCATGTCTAAGTCCAAGTCTTACAGAGACAGTTTCTTGCAGAGACCGTGTACGAGAGAAACTGCTTGTCAGTTTTCGGAAGGGATAATTTTGAAAAAAATTCAAAATTTTCAAAAAATCAAAAAACGCTGGAAATTGTCCAAAAAGCGCACAAAACCAAAAAATTTGCGAATTTTCAACTTCAAGTTTTCTTTCGAAAATTTCGAAAAATTTAGGTTTTGTGCGCGTTTTAGTCACAATCCAGCATTTTTTGACTTTTGGAATTTTTTCAATTTTTTTCAAAATTCTCCCCTTCCGAAAATCACCTGAACACGTCTGTCCCGGCACATCCCTTCTCTCCTAGACCCGGGTTCTTCCACACACAGACTGCAGGCCTTTGTGTCTGCTTCACACGCCCTCTGCCAGACCTAGTCTTAGCCTCACACGGTCTCTCGCGTACTAGGTTGCCGAAGACGAGGTCTCTGCCGGACGCATTCTCCTCTGCCGTACAAGGTCTGCTGACTGCATGTCTAAGTCCAAGTCTTACAGAGACAGTTTCTTGCAGAGACCGTGTCCGGCAGAAACTGCTTGTCAGTTTTCGGAAGGGATAATTTTGAAAAAAATTCAAAATTTTAAAAAAATCAAAAAACGCTGGAAATTGTCCAAAAAGCGCACAAAACCAAAGAATTTGCGAATTTTGAACTTCAAATTTTTTTTGAAAATTTTGAAAAAATTTTGTTTTCTACGCGATTTAGACAATTTCCAGCATTTTTTGACTTTTCGTAATTTTTCAATTTTTTTCAAAATTCTCTACTTCCGAAAATTACCTGAACACGTCTCTGTCCTGGCACATCCCTTCTCTCCTAGACCCAGGTTCTTGCACACACAGACTGCAGGCATTGGTCTCTGCATGACACGCCCTCTGCCAGACATAGTCTCAGCCTCACACGGTCACTCGCGTATTAGGTTTCCGAAGACGCTCTCTGCCGGACGCATTCTCCTCTGCCTCACACGGTCTCTGCCGTACAAGGTCTGCTGACTGCATGTCTAAGTCCAAGTCTCAGAGAGACAGTTTCTTGCAGAGACCGTGCCCGGCAGAATCTGCTTGTCAGTTTTCGGAGGGGATAATTTTGAAAAAAATTCAAAATTTACAAAAAATCAAAAAACGCTGGAAATTGTCCAAAAAGCGCACAAAACCAAAAAATTTGCGAATTTTGAACTTCAAAATTTTTTTGAAAATTTTGAAAAAATTTTGTTTTCTGCGCGATTTAGACAATTTCCAGCATTTTTTGACTTTTCGTAATTTTTCAATTTTTTTCAAAATTCTCTACTTCCGAAAATTACCTGAACACGTCTCTGTCCTGGCACATCCCTTCTCTCCTAGACCCAGGTTCTTGCACACACAGACTGCAGGCCTTTGTCTCTGCATGACACGCCCTCTGCCAGACATAGTCTCAGCCTCACACGGTCACTCGCGTATTAGGTTTCCGAAGACGCTCTCTGCCGGACGCATTCTCCTCTGCCTCACACGGTCTCTGCCGTACAAGGTCTGCTGACTGCATGTCTAAGTCCAAGTCTTAGAGAGACAGTTTCTTGCAGAGACCGTGCCCGGCAGAATCTGCTTGTCAGTTTTCGGAGGGGATAATTTTGAAAAAAATTCAAAATTTACAAAAAATCAAAAAACGCTGGAAATTGTCCAAAAAGCGCACAAAACCAAAAAATTTGCGAATTTTGAACTTCAAATTTTTTTTCGAAAATTTCGAAAAATTTTAGTTTTGTGCGCGTTTTAGACACATTCCAGCATTTTTTGACTTTTGGAATTTTTTCAATTTTTTTCAAAATTCTCCCCTTCCGAAAATCACCTGAACACGTCTGTCCCGGCACATCCCTTCTCTCCTAGACCCGGGTTCTTCCACACACAGACTGCAGGCCTTGGTGTCTGCTTCGCACGCCCTCTGCCAGACCTAATCTTAGCCTCACACGGTCTCTCGCGTACTAGGTTGTCGAAGACGAGGTCTCTGCCGGACGCATTGTCCTCTGCCGTACAAGGTCTGCTGACTGCATGTCTAAGTCCAAGTCTTAGAGAGACAGTTTCTTGCAGAGACCGTGTCCGGCAGAAACTGCTTGTCAGTTTTCGGAGGGGATAATTTTGAAAAATATTCAAAATTTTCAAAAAATCAAAAAACGCTGGAAATTGTCCAAAAAGCGCACAAAACCAAAAAATTTGCGAATTTTGAACTTCAAATTTTTTTTCGAAAATTTCGAAAAAATTTAGTTTTGTGCGCGTTTTAGACACATTCCAGCATTTTTTGACTTTTGGAATTTTTTTCAATTTTTTTCAAAATTCTCCCCTTCCGAAAATCACCTGAACACGTCTGTCCCGGCACATCCCTTCTCTCCTAGACCCGGGTTCTTCCACACACAGACTGCAGGCCTTGGTGTCTGCTTCACACGCCCTCTTCCAGACCTAGTCGTAGCCTCACACGGTCTCTCGCGTACTAGGTTGCCGAAGACGAGCTCTCTGCCGGACGCATTGTCCTCTGCCGTACAAGGTCTGCTGACTGCATGTCTAAGTCCAAGTCTTACAGAGACAGTTTCTTGCAGAGACCGTGTCCGGCAGAAACTGCTTGTCAGTTTTCGGAGGGGATAATTTTGAAAAAAATTCAAAATTTTCAAAAAATCAATAAACGCTGGAAATTGTCCAAAAAGCGCACAAAACCAAAAATTTTTCGAATTTTCAACTTCAAAATTTTTTTCGAAAATTTCGAAAAATTTTGGTTTTGTGCGCGTTTTAGACAATTTCCAGCATTTTTTGACTTTTGGAAATTTTTCAATTTTTTTCAAAATTTTCCCCTTCCTAAAATCACCTGAACACGTCTGTCCCGGCACATCCCTTCTCTCCTAGACCCGGGTTCTTCCACACACAGACTGCAGGCCTTGGTGTCTGCTTCACACGCCCTCTGCCAGACCTAGTCTTAGCCTCACACGGTCTCTCGCGTACTAGGTTGCCGAAGACGAGGTCTCTGCCGGACGCATTGTCCTCTGCCGTACAAGGTCTGCTGACTGCATGTCTAAGTCCAAGTCTTACAGAGACAGTTTCTTGCAGAGACCGTGTCCGGCAGAAACTGCTTGTCAGTTTTCGGAAGGGATAATTTTGAAAAAAATTCAAAATTTTAAAAAAATCAAAAAACGCTGGAAATTCTCCAAAAAGCGCACAAAACCAAAAAAATTGCGAATTTTCAACTTCAAATTTTTTTTCGAAAATTTCGAAAAATTTTGGTTTTGTGCGCGTTTTAGACAATTTCCAGCATTTTTTTTTACTTTTGGAAATTTTTCAATTTTTTTCAAAATTCTCCCCTTCCGAAAATCACCTGAACACGTCTGTCCCGGCACATCCCTTCTCTCCTAGACCCGGGTTCTTCCACACAGACTGCAGGCCTTGGTGTCTGCTTCACACGCCCTCTGCCAGACGTAGTCGTAGCCTCACACGATCTTTCGCGTACTAGGTTGCCGAAGACGAGCTCTCTGCCGGACGCATTGTCCTCTGCCGTACAAGGTCTGCTGTCTGCATGTCTAAGTCCAAGTCTTACAGAGACAGTTTCTTGCAGAGACCGTGTCCGGCAGAAACTCCTTGTCAGTTTTCGGAGGGGATAATTTTGAAAAAATTAAAAATTTTCAAAAAATCAAAAATCGCTGGAAATTGTCCAAAAAGCGCACAAAACCAAAAAATTTGCGAATTTTGAACTTCAAAATTTGTTTCGAAAATTTTGAAAAAATTTTGTTTTCTGCGCGTTTTAGACAATTTCCAGCATTTTTTGACTTTTCGAAAATTTTCAATTTTTTTCAAAATTCTGTACTTCCGAAAATTACCTGAACACGTCTCTGTCCCGGCACATCCCTTCTCTCCTAGACCCAGGTTCTTGCACACACAGACTGCAGGCCTTGGTCTCTGCATCACGCGCCCTCTGCCAGACCTAGTCTCAGCCTCACACGGTCACTCGCGTATTAGGTTTCCGAAGACGCTCTCTGCCGGACGCATTCTCCTCTGCCTCACACGGTCTCTGCCGTACAAGGTCTGCTGACTGCATGTCTAAGTCCAAGTCTTAGAGAGACAGTTTCTTGCAGAGACCGTGCCCGGCAGAAACTGCTTGTCAGTTTTCGGAGGAGATAATTTTGAAAAAAATTCAAAATTTTCAAAAAAACAAAAAACGCTGGAAACTGTCCAAAAAGCGCACAAAACCAAAAAATTTGCGAATTTTGAACTTCAAAATTTTTTTCGTAAATTTCGAAATATTTTGGTTTTGTGCGCGTTTTAGACAATTTCCAGCATCTTTTGACTTTTCGAAATTTTTCAATTTTTTCAAAATTCTCCCCTTCCGAAAATCACCTGAACACGTCTGTCCCGGCACATCCCTTCTCTCCTGGACCCGGGTTCCTCCACACACAGACTGCAGGCCTTGGTGTCTGCTTCACACGCCCTCTGCCAGACCTAGTCGTAGCCTCACACGGTCTCTCGCGTACTAGGTTGCCGAAGACGACCTCTCTGCCGGACGCATTCTCCTCTGCCGTACAAGGTCTGCTGACTGCATGTCTAAGTCCAAGTCTTACAGAGACAGTTTCTTGCAGAGACCGTGTACGAGAGAAACTGCTTGTCAGTTTTCGGAAGGGATAATTTTGAAAAAAATTCAAAATTTTCAAAAAATCAAAAAACGCTGGAAATTGTCCAAAAAGCGCACAAAACCAAAAAATTTGCGAATTTTCAACTTCAAGTTTTCTTTCGAAAATTTCGAAAAATTTAGGTTTTGTGCGCGTTTTAGTCACAATCCAGCATTTTTTGACTTTTGGAATTTTTTCAATTTTTTTCAAAATTCTCCCCTTCCGAAAATCACCTGAACACGTCTGTCCCGGCACATCCCTTCTCTCCTAGACCCGGGTTCTTCCACACACAGACTGCAGGCCTTTGTGTCTGCTTCACACGCCCTCTGCCAGACCTAGTCTTAGCCTCACACGGTCTCTCGCGTACTAGGTTGCCGAAGACGAGGTCTCTGCCGGACGCATTCTCCTCTGCCGTACAAGGTCTGCTGACTGCATGTCTAAGTCCAAGTCTTACAGAGACAGTTTCTTGCAGAGACCGTGTCCGGCAGAAACTGCTTGTCAGTTTTCGGAAGGGATAATTTTGAAAAAAATTCAAAATTTTAAAAAAATCAAAAAACGCTGGAAATTGTCCAAAAAGCGCACAAAACCAAAGAATTTGCGAATTTTGAACTTCAAATTTTTTTTGAAAATTTTGAAAAAATTTTGTTTTCTACGCGATTTAGACAATTTCCAGCATTTTTTGACTTTTCGTAATTTTTCAATTTTTTTCAAAATTCTCTACTTCCGAAAATTACCTGAACACGTCTCTGTCCTGGCACATCCCTTCTCTCCTAGACCCAGGTTCTTGCACACACAGACTGCAGGCATTGGTCTCTGCATGACACGCCCTCTGCCAGACATAGTCTCAGCCTCACACGGTCACTCGCGTATTAGGTTTCCGAAGACGCTCTCTGCCGGACGCATTCTCCTCTGCCTCACACGGTCTCTGCCGTACAAGGTCTGCTGACTGCATGTCTAAGTCCAAGTCTCAGAGAGACAGTTTCTTGCAGAGACCGTGCCCGGCAGAATCTGCTTGTCAGTTTTCGGAGGGGATAATTTTGAAAAAAATTCAAAATTTACAAAAAATCAAAAAACGCTGGAAATTGTCCAAAAAGCGCACAAAACCAAAAAATTTGCGAATTTTGAACTTCAAAATTTTTTTGAAAATTTTGAAAAAATTTTGTTTTCTGCGCGATTTAGACAATTTCCAGCATTTTTTGACTTTTCGTAATTTTTCAATTTTTTTCAAAATTCTCTACTTCCGAAAATTACCTGAACACGTCTCTGTCCTGGCACATCCCTTCTCTCCTAGACCCAGGTTCTTGCACACACAGACTGCAGGCCTTTGTCTCTGCATGACACGCCCTCTGCCAGACATAGTCTCAGCCTCACACGGTCACTCGCGTATTAGGTTTCCGAAGACGCTCTCTGCCGGACGCATTCTCCTCTGCCTCACACGGTCTCTGCCGTACAAGGTCTGCTGACTGCATGTCTAAGTCCAAGTCTTAGAGAGACAGTTTCTTGCAGAGACCGTGCCCGGCAGAATCTGCTTGTCAGTTTTCGGAGGGGATAATTTTGAAAAAAATTCAAAATTTACAAAAAATCAAAAAACGCTGGAAATTGTCCAAAAAGCGCACAAAACCAAAAAATTTGCGAATTTTGAACTTCAAATTTTTTTTCGAAAATTTCGAAAAATTTTAGTTTTGTGCGCGTTTTAGACACATTCCAGCATTTTTTGACTTTTGGAATTTTTTCAATTTTTTTCAAAATTCTCCCCTTCCGAAAATCACCTGAACACGTCTGTCCCGGCACATCCCTTCTCTCCTAGACCCGGGTTCTTCCACACACAGACTGCAGGCCTTGGTGTCTGCTTCGCACGCCCTCTGCCAGACCTAATCTTAGCCTCACACGGTCTCTCGCGTACTAGGTTGTCGAAGACGAGGTCTCTGCCGGACGCATTGTCCTCTGCCGTACAAGGTCTGCTGACTGCATGTCTAAGTCCAAGTCTTAGAGAGACAGTTTCTTGCAGAGACCGTGTCCGGCAGAAACTGCTTGTCAGTTTTCGGAGGGGATAATTTTGAAAAATATTCAAAATTTTCAAAAAATCAAAAAACGCTGGAAATTGTCCAAAAAGCGCACAAAACCAAAAAATTTGCGAATTTTGAACTTCAAATTTTTTTTCGAAAATTTCGAAAAAATTTAGTTTTGTGCGCGTTTTAGACACATTCCAGCATTTTTTGACTTTTGGAATTTTTTTCAATTTTTTTCAAAATTCTCCCCTTCCGAAAATCACCTGAACACGTCTGTCCCGGCACATCCCTTCTCTCCTAGACCCGGGTTCTTCCACACACAGACTGCAGGCCTTGGTGTCTGCTTCACACGCCCTCTTCCAGACCTAGTCGTAGCCTCACACGGTCTCTCGCGTACTAGGTTGCCGAAGACGAGCTCTCTGCCGGACGCATTGTCCTCTGCCGTACAAGGTCTGCTGACTGCATGTCTAAGTCCAAGTCTTACAGAGACAGTTTCTTGCAGAGACCGTGTCCGGCAGAAACTGCTTGTCAGTTTTCGGAGGGGATAATTTTGAAAAAAATTCAAAATTTTCAAAAAATCAATAAACGCTGGAAATTGTCCAAAAAGCGCACAAAACCAAAAATTTTTCGAATTTTCAACTTCAAAATTTTTTTCGAAAATTTCGAAAAATTTTGGTTTTGTGCGCGTTTTAGACAATTTCCAGCATTTTTTGACTTTTGGAAATTTTTCAATTTTTTTCAAAATTTTCCCCTTCCTAAAATCACCTGAACACGTCTGTCCCGGCACATCCCTTCTCTCCTAGACCCGGGTTCTTCCACACACAGACTGCAGGCCTTGGTGTCTGCTTCACACGCCCTCTGCCAGACCTAGTCTTAGCCTCACACGGTCTCTCGCGTACTAGGTTGCCGAAGACGAGGTCTCTGCCGGACGCATTGTCCTCTGCCGTACAAGGTCTGCTGACTGCATGTCTAAGTCCAAGTCTTACAGAGACAGTTTCTTGCAGAGACCGTGTCCGGCAGAAACTGCTTGTCAGTTTTCGGAAGGGATAATTTTGAAAAAAATTCAAAATTTTAAAAAAATCAAAAAACGCTGGAAATTCTCCAAAAAGCGCACAAAACCAAAAAAATTGCGAATTTTCAACTTCAAATTTTTTTTCGAAAATTTCGAAAAATTTTGGTTTTGTGCGCGTTTTAGACAATTTCCAGCATTTTTTTTTACTTTTGGAAATTTTTCAATTTTTTTCAAAATTCTCCCCTTCCGAAAATCACCTGAACACGTCTGTCCCGGCACATCCCTTCTCTCCTAGACCCGGGTTCTTCCACACAGACTGCAGGCCTTGGTGTCTGCTTCACACGCCCTCTGCCAGACGTAGTCGTAGCCTCACACGATCTTTCGCGTACTAGGTTGCCGAAGACGAGCTCTCTGCCGGACGCATTGTCCTCTGCCGTACAAGGTCTGCTGTCTGCATGTCTAAGTCCAAGTCTTACAGAGACAGTTTCTTGCAGAGACCGTGTCCGGCAGAAACTCCTTGTCAGTTTTCGGAGGGGATAATTTTGAAAAAATTAAAAATTTTCAAAAAATCAAAAATCGCTGGAAATTGTCCAAAAAGCGCACAAAACCAAAAAATTTGCGAATTTTGAACTTCAAAATTTGTTTCGAAAATTTTGAAAAAATTTTGTTTTCTGCGCGTTTTAGACAATTTCCAGCATTTTTTGACTTTTCGAAAATTTTCAATTTTTTTCAAAATTCTGTACTTCCGAAAATTACCTGAACACGTCTCTGTCCCGGCACATCCCTTCTCTCCTAGACCCAGGTTCTTGCACACACAGACTGCAGGCCTTGGTCTCTGCATCACGCGCCCTCTGCCAGACCTAGTCTCAGCCTCACACGGTCACTCGCGTATTAGGTTTCCGAAGACGCTCTCTGCCGGACGCATTCTCCTCTGCCTCACACGGTCTCTGCCGTACAAGGTCTGCTGACTGCATGTCTAAGTCCAAGTCTTAGAGAGACAGTTTCTTGCAGAGACCGTGCCCGGCAGAAACTGCTTGTCAGTTTTCGGAGGAGATAATTTTGAAAAAAATTCAAAATTTTCAAAAAATCAAAAAACGCTGGAAATTGTCCAAAAAGCGCACAAAACAAAAAAATTTGCGAATTTTGAACTTCAAAATTTTTTTCGAAAATTTCGAAAATTTTTGGTTATGTGCGCGTTTTAGACAATTTCCAGCATTTTTTGACTTTTGGAAATTTTTCAATTTTTTTCAAAATTCTCCCCTTCCGAAAATTATCTGAACACGTCTCTGTCCCGGCACATCCCTTCTCTCCTAGACCCAGGTTCTTCCACACACAGACTGCAGGCCTTGGTCTCTGCATCACACGCCCTCTGCCAGACCTAGTCTCAGCCTCACACGGTCACTCGCGTATTAGGTTTCCGAAGACGAGCAGAGAGCCGGACGCAATCTCCTCTGCCTCACACGGTCTCTGCCGTACAAGGTCTGCTGACTGCATGTCTAAGTCCAAGTCTTAGAGAGACAGTTTCTTGCAGAGACCGTGTCCGGCAGAAACTGCTTGTCAGTTTTCGGAGGGGATAATTATGAAAAAAATTCAAAATTTTCAAAAAATCAAAAAACGCTGGAAATTGTCCAAAAAGCGCACAAAACCAAAAAATTTGCGAATTTTGAACTTCAAAATTTTTTTCGAAAATTTCGAAAAATTTTAGTTTTGTGCGCGTTTTAGACATATTTCAGCATTTTTTGACTTTTGGAATTTTTTCAATTTTTTTCAAAATTCTCCCCTTCCGAAAATCACCTGAACACGTCTGTCCCGGCACATCCCTTCTCTCCTAGACCCGGGTTCTTCCACACACAGACTGCAGGCCTTGGTGTCTGCTTCACACGCCCTCTGCCAGACCTAGTCGTAGCCTCACACGGTCTCTCGCGTACTAGGTTGCCGAAGACGAGCTCTCTGCCGGACGCATTGTCCTCTGCCGTACAAGGTCTGCTGACTGCATGTCTAAGTCCAAGTCTTACAGAGACAGTTTCTTGCAGAGACCGTGTCCGGCAGAAACTGCTTGTCAGCTTTCGGAAGGGATAATTTTGAAAAAAATTCAAAATTTTAAAAAAATCAAAAAACGCTGGAAATTGTCCAAAAAGCGCACAAAACCAAAAAATTTGCGAATTTTGAACTTCGAATTTTTTTTGAAAATTTTGAAAAAATTTTGTTTTCTGCGCGATTTAGACAATTTCCAGCATTTTTTGACTTTTCGTAATTTTTCAATTTTTTTCAAAATTCTCTACTTCCGAAAATTACCTGAACACGTCTCTGTCCTGGCACATCCCTTCTCTCCTAGACCCAGGTTCTTGCACACACAGACTGCAGGCCTTTGTCTCTGCATGACACGCCCTCTGCCAGACATAGTCTCAGCCTCACACGGTCACTCGCGTATTAGGTTTCCGAAGACGCTCTCTGCCGGACGCATTCTCCTCTGCCTCACACGGTCTCTGCCGTACAAGGTCTGCTGACTGCATGTCTAAGTCCAAGTCTTAGAGAGACAGTTTCTTGCAGAGACCGTGCCCGGCAGAATCTGCTTGTCAGTTTTCGGAGGGGATAATTTTGAAAAAAATTCAAAATTTTCAAAAAATCAAAAAACGCTGGAAATTGTCCAAAAAGCGCACAAAACCAAAAAATTTGCGAATTTTGAACTTCAAATTTTTTTTCGAAAATTTCGAAAAATTTTAGTTTTGTGCGCGTTTTAGACACATTCCAGCATTTTTTGACTTTTGGAATTTTTTCAATTTTTTTCAAAATTCTCCCCTTCCGAAAATCACCTGAACACGTCTGTCCCGGCACATCCCTTCTCTCCTAGACCCGGGTTCTTCCACACACAGACTGCAGGCCTTGGTGTCTGCTTCACACGCCCTCTGCCAGACCTAGTCGTAGCCTCACACGGTCTCTCGCGTACTAGGTTGCCGAAGACGAGCTCTCTGCCGGACGCATTGTCCTCTGCCGTACAAGGTCTGCTGACTGCATGTCTAAGTCCAAGTCTTACAGAGACAGTTTCTTGCAGAGACCGTGTCCGGCAGAAACTGCTTGTCAGCTTTCGGAAGGGATAATTTTGAAAAAAATTCAAAATTTTAAAAAAATCAAAAAACGCTGGAAATTGTCCAAAAAGCGCACAAAACCAAAAAATTTGCGAATTTTGAACTTCAAAATTTTTTTGAAAATTTTGAAAAAATTTTGTTTTCTGCGCGATTTAGACAATTTCCAGCATTTTTTGACTTTTCGTAATTTTTCAATTTTTTTCAAAATTCTCTACTTCCGAAAATTACCTGAACACGTCTCTGTCCTGGCACATCCCTTCTCTCCTAGACCCAGGTTCTTGCACACACAGACTGCAGGCCTTTGTCTCTGCATGACACGCCCTCTGCCAGACATAGTCTCAGCCTCACACGGTCACTCGCGTATTAGGTTTCCGAAGACGCTCTCTGCCGGACGCATTCTCCTCTGCCTCACACGGTCTCTGCCGTACAAGGTCTGCTGACTGCATGTCTAAGTCCAAGTCTTAGAGAGACAGTTTCTTGCAGAGACCGTGCCCGGCAGAATCTGCTTGTCAGTTTTCGGAGGGGATAATTTTGAAAAAAATTCAAAATTTTCAAAAAATCAAAAAACGCTGGAAATTGTCCAAAAAGCGCACAAAACCAAAAAATTTGCGAATTTTGAACTTCAAATTTTTTTTCGAAAATTTCGAAAAATTTTAGTTTTGTGCGCGTTTTAGACACATTCCAGCATTTTTTGACTTTTGGAATTTTTTCAATTTTTTTCAAAATTCTCCCCTTCCGAAAATCACCTGAACACGTCTGTCCCGGCACATCCCTTCTCTCCTAGACCCGGGTTCTTCCACACACAGACTGCAGGCCTTGGTGTCTGCTTCGCACGCCCTCTGCCAGACCTAATCTTAGCCTCACACGGTCTCTCGCGTACTAGGTTGCCGAAGACGAGCTCTCTGCCGGACGCATTGTCCTCTGCCGTACAAGGTCTGCTGACTGCATGTCTAAGTCCAAGTCTTACAGAGACAGTTTCTTGCAGAGACCGTGTCCGGCAGAAACTGCTTGTCAGTTTTCGGAGGGGATAATTTTGAAAAAAATTCAAAATTTTCAAAAAATCAATAAACGCTGGAAATTGTCCAAAAAGCGCACAAAACCAAAAAATTTTCGAATTTTCAACTTCAAAATTTTTTTCGAAAATTTCGAAAAATTTTGGTTTTGTGCGCGTTTTAGACAATTTCCAGCATTTTTTGACTTTTGGAAATTTTTCAATTTTTTTCAAAATTTTCCCCTTCCTAAAATCACCTGAACACGTCTGTCCCGGCACATCCCTTCTCTCCTAGACCCGGGTTCTTCCACACACAGACTGCAGGCCTTGGTGTCTGCTTCACACGCCCTCTGCCAGACCTAGTCTTAGCCTCACACGGTCTCTCGCGTACTAGGTTGCCGAAGACGAGGTCTCTGCCGGACGCATTGTCCTCTGCCGTACAAGGTCTGCTAACTGCATGTCTAAGTCCAAGTCTTACAGAGACAGTTTCTTGCAGAGACCGTGTCCGGCAGAAACTGCTTGTCAGTTTTCGGAAGGGATAATTTTGAAAAAAATTCAAAATTTTAAAAAAATCAAAAAACGCTGGAAATTCTCCAAAAAGCGCACAAAACCAAAAAAATTGCGAATTTTCAACTTCAAATTTTTTTTCGAAAATTTCGAAAAATTTTGGTTTTGTGCGCGTTTTAGACAATTTCCAGCATTTTTTTTTACTTTTGGAAATTTTTCAATTTTTTTCAAAATTCTCCCCTTCCGAAAATCACCTGAACACGTCTGTCCCGGCACATCCCTTCTCTCCTAGACCCGGGTTCTTCCACACAGACTGCAGGCCTTGGTGTCTGCTTCACACGCCCTCTGCCAGACGTAGTCGTAGCCTCACACGATCTTTCGCGTACTAGGTTGCCGAAGACGAGCTCTCTGCCGGACGCATTGTCCTCTGCCGTACAAGGTCTGCTGTCTGCATGTCTAAGTCCAAGTCTTACAGAGACAGTTTCTTGCAGAGACCGTGTCCGGCAGAAACTCCTTGTCAGTTTTCGGAGGGGATAATTTTGAAAAAATTAAAAATTTTCAAAAAATCAAAAATCGCTGGAAATTGTCCAAAAAGCGCACAAAACCAAAAAATTTGCGAATTTTGAACTTCAAAATTTGTTTCGAAAATTTTGAAAAAATTTTGTTTTCTGCGCGTTTTAGACAATTTCCAGCATTTTTTGACTTTTCGAAAATTTTCAATTTTTTTCAAAATTCTGTACTTCCGAAAATTACCTGAACACGTCTCTGTCCCGGCACATCCCTTCTCTCCTAGACCCAGGTTCTTGCACACACAGACTGCAGGCCTTGGTCTCTGCATCACGCGCCCTCTGCCAGACCTAGTCTCAGCCTCACACGGTCACTCGCGTATTAGGTTTCCGAAGACGCTCTCTGCCGGACGCATTCTCCTCTGCCTCACACGGTCTCTGCCGTACAAGGTCTGCTGACTGCATGTCTAAGTCCAAGTCTTAGAGAGACAGTTTCTTGCAGAGACCGTGCCCGGCAGAAACTGCTTGTCAGTTTTCGGAGGAGATAATTTTGAAAAAAATTCAAAATTTTCAAAAAATCAAAAAACGCTGGAAATTGTCCAAAAAGCGCACAAAACAAAAAAATTTGCGAATTTTGAACTTCAAAATTTTTTTCGAAAATTTCGAAAATTTTTGGTTATGTGCGCGTTTTAGACAATTTCCAGCATTTTTTGACTTTTGGAAATTTTTCAATTTTTTTCAAAATTCTCCCCTTCCGAAAATTATCTGAACACGTCTCTGTCCCGGCACATCCCTTCTCTCCTAGACCCAGGTTCTTCCACACACAGACTGCAGGCCTTGGTCTCTGCATCACACGCCCTCTGCCAGACCTAGTCTCAGCCTCACACGGTCACTCGCGTATTAGGTTTCCGAAGACGAGCAGAGAGCCGGACGCAATCTCCTCTGCCTCACACGGTCTCTGCCGTACAAGGTCTGCTGACTGCATGTCTAAGTCCAAGTCTTAGAGAGACAGTTTCTTGCAGAGACCGTGTCCGGCAGAAACTGCTTGTCAGTTTTCGGAGGGGATAATTATGAAAAAAATTCAAAATTTTCAAAAAATCAAAAAACGCTGGAAATTGTCCAAAAAGCGCACAAAACCAAAAAATTTGCGAATTTTGAACTTCAAAATTTTTTTCGAAAATTTCGAAAAATTTTAGTTTTGTGCGCGTTTTAGACATATTTCAGCATTTTTTGACTTTTGGAATTTTTTCAATTTTTTTCAAAATTCTCCCCTTCCGAAAATCACCTGAACACGTCTGTCCCGGCACATCCCTTCTCTCCTAGACCCGGGTTCTTCCACACACAGACTGCAGGCCTTGGTGTCTGCTTCACACGCCCTCTGCCAGACCTAGTCGTAGCCTCACACGGTCTCTCGCGTACTAGGTTGCCGAAGACGAGCTCTCTGCCGGACGCATTGTCCTCTGCCGTACAAGGTCTGCTGACTGCATGTCTAAGTCCAAGTCTTACAGAGACAGTTTCTTGCAGAGACCGTGTCCGGCAGAAACTGCTTGTCAGCTTTCGGAAGGGATAATTTTGAAAAAAATTCAAAATTTTAAAAAAATCAAAAAACGCTGGAAATTGTCCAAAAAGCGCACAAAACCAAAAAATTTGCGAATTTTGAACTTCAAAATTTTTTTGAAAATTTTGAAAAAATTTTGTTTTCTGCGCGATTTAGACAATTTCCAGCATTTTTTGACTTTTCGTAATTTTTCAATTTTTTTCAAAATTCTCTACTTCCGAAAATTACCTGAACACGTCTCTGTCCTGGCACATCCCTTCTCTCCTAGACCCAGGTTCTTGCACACACAGACTGCAGGCCTTTGTCTCTGCATGACACGCCCTCTGCCAGACATAGTCTCAGCCTCACACGGTCACTCGCGTATTAGGTTTCCGAAGACGCTCTCTGCCGGACGCATTCTCCTCTGCCTCACACGGTCTCTGCCGTACAAGGTCTGCTGACTGCATGTCTAAGTCCAAGTCTTAGAGAGACAGTTTCTTGCAGAGACCGTGCCCGGCAGAATCTGCTTGTCAGTTTTCGGAGGGGATAATTTTGAAAAAAATTCAAAATTTTCAAAAAATCAAAAAACGCTGGAAATTGTCCAAAAAGCGCACAAAACCAAAAAATTTGCGAATTTTGAACTTCAAATTTTTTTTCGAAAATTTCGAAAAATTTTAGTTTTGTGCGCGTTTTAGACACATTCCAGCATTTTTTGACTTTTGGAATTTTTTCAATTTTTTTCAAAATTCTCCCCTTCCGAAAATCACCTGAACACGTCTGTCCCGGCACATCCCTTCTCTCCTAGACCCGGGTTCTTCCACACACAGACTGCAGGCCTTGGTGTCTGCTTCGCACGCCCTCTGCCAGACCTAATCTTAGCCTCACACGGTCTCTCGCGTACTAGGTTGTCGAAGACGAGGTCTCTGCCGGACGCATTGTCCTCTGCCGTACAAGGTCTGCTGACTGCATGTCTAAGTCCAAGTCTTAGAGAGACAGTTTCTTGCAGAGACCGTGTCCGGCAGAAACTGCTTGTCAGTTTTCGGAGGGGATAATTTTGAAAAATATTCAAAATTTTCAAAAAATCAAAAAACGCTGGAAATTGTCCAAAAAGCGCACAAAACCAAAAAATTTGCGAATTTTGAACTTCAAAATTTTTTTCGAAAATTTCGAAAAAATTTAGTTTTGTGCGCGTTTTAGACACATTCCAGCATTTTTTGACTTTTGGAATTTTTTTCAATTTTTTTCAAAATTCTTTCCTTCCGAAAATCACCTGAACACGTCTGTCCCGGCACATCCCTTCTCTCCTAGACCCGGGTTCTTCCACACACAGACTGCAGGCCTTGGTGTCTGCTTCACACGCCCTCTTCCAGACCTAGTCGTAGCCTCACACGGTCTCTCGCGTACTAGGTTGCCGAAGACGAGCTCTCTGCCGGACGCATTGTCCTCTGCCGTACAAGGTCTGCTGACTGCATGTCTAAGTCCAAGTCTTACAGAGACAGTTTCTTGCAGAGACCGTGTCCGGCAGAAACTGCTTGTCAGTTTTCGGAGGGGATAATTTTGAAAAAAATTCAAAATTTTCAAAAAATCAATAAACGCTGGAAATTGTCCAAAAAGCGCACAAAACCAAAAAATTTTCGAATTTTCAACTTCAAAATTTTTTTCGAAAATTTCGAAAAATTTTGGTTTTGTGCGCGTTTTAGACAATTTCCAGCATTTTTTGACTTTTGGAAATTTTTCAATTTTTTTCAAAATTTTCCCCTTCCTAAAATCACCTGAACACGTCTGTCCCGGCACATCCCTTCTCTCCTAGACCCGGGTTCTTCCACACACAGACTGCAGGCCTTGGTGTCTGCTTCACACGCCCTCTGCCAGACCTAGTCTTAGCCTCACACGGTCTCTCGCGTACTAGGTTGCCGAAGACGAGGTCTCTGCCGGACGCATTGTCCTCTGCCGTACAAGGTCTGCTAACTGCATGTCTAAGTCCAAGTCTTACAGAGACAGTTTCTTGCAGAGACCGTGTCCGGCAGAAACTGCTTGTCAGTTTTCGGAAGGGATAATTTTGAAAAAAATTCAAAATTTTAAAAAAATCAAAAAACGCTGGAAATTCTCCAAAAAGCGCACAAAACCAAAAAAATTGCGAATTTTCAACTTCAAATTTTTTTTCGAAAATTTCGAAAAATTTTGGTTTTGTGCGCGTTTTAGACAATTTCCAGCATTTTTTTTTACTTTTGGAAATTTTTCAATTTTTTTCAAAATTCTCCCCTTCCGAAAATCACCTGAACACGTCTGTCCCGGCACATCCCTTCTCTCCTAGACCCGGGTTCTTCCACACAGACTGCAGGCCTTGGTGTCTGCTTCACACGCCCTCTGCCAGACGTAGTCGTAGCCTCACACGATCTTTCGCGTACTAGGTTGCCGAAGACGAGCTCTCTGCCGGACGCATTGTCCTCTGCCGTACAAGGTCTGCTGTCTGCATGTCTAAGTCCAAGTCTTACAGAGACAGTTTCTTGCAGAGACCGTGTCCGGCAGAAACTCCTTGTCAGTTTTCGGAGGGGATAATTTTGAAAAAATTAAAAATTTTCAAAAAATCAAAAATCGCTGGAAATTGTCCAAAAAGCGCACAAAACCAAAAAATTTGCGAATTTTGAACTTCAAAATTTTTTTCGAAAATTTTGAAAAAATTTTGTTTTCTGCGCGTTTTAGACAATTTCCAGCATTTTTTGACTTTTCGAAAATTTTCAATTTTTTTCAAAATTCTGTACTTCCGAAAATTACCTGAACACGTCTCTGTCCCGGCACATCCCTTCTCTCCTAGACCCAGGTTCTTGCACACACAGACTGCAGGCCTTGGTCTCTGCATCACGCGCCCTCTGCCAGACCTAGTCTCAGCCTCACACGGTCACTCGCGTATTAGGTTTCCGAAGACGAGCAGAGAGCCGGACGCAATCTCCTCTGCCTCACACGGTCTCTGCCGTACAAGGTCTGCTGACTGCATGTCTAAGTCCAAGTCTTAGAGAGACAGTTTCTTGCAGAGACCGTGCCCGGCAGAAACTGCTTGTCAGTTTTCGGAGGAGATAATTTTGAAAAAAATTCAAAATTTTCAAAAAATCAAAAAACGCTGGAAATTGTCCAAAAAGCGCACAAAACAAAAAAATTTGCGAATTTTGAACTTCAAAATTTTTTTCGAAAATTTCGAAAATTTTTGGTTATGTGCGCGTTTTAGACAATTTCCAGCATTTTTTGACTTTTGGAAATTTTTCAATTTTTTTCAAAATTCTCCCCTTCCGAAAATTATCTGAACACGTCTCTGTCCCGGCACATCCCTTCTCTCCTAGACCCAGGTTCTTCCACACACAGACTGCAGGCCTTGGTCTCTGCATCACACGCCCTCTGCCAGACCTAGTCTCAGCCTCACTCGCGTATTAGGTTTCCGAAGACGAGCAGAGAGCCGGACGCAATCTCCTCTGCCTCACACGGTCTCTGCCGTACAAGGTCTGCTGACTGCATGTCTAAGTCCAAGTCTTAGAGAGACAGTTTCTTGCAGAGACCGTGTCCGGCAGAAACTGCTTGTCAGTTTTCGGAGGGGATAATTATGAAAAAAATTCAAAATTTTCAAAAAATCAAAAACCGCTGGAAATTGTCCAAAAAGCGCACAAAACCAAAAAATTTGCGAATTTTGAACTTCAAAATTTTTTTCGAAAATTTCGAAAAATTTTAGTTTTGTGCGCGTTTTAGACACATTCCAGCATTTTTTGACTTTTGGAATTTTTTCAATTTTTTTCAAAATTCTCCCCTTCCGAAAATCACCTGAACACGTCTGTCCCGTCACATCCCTTCTCTCCTAGACCCGGGTTCTTCCACACACAGACTGCAGGCCTTGGTGTCTGCTTCACACGCCCTCTTCCAGACCTAGTCGTAGCCTCACACGGTCTCTCGCGTACTAGGTTGCCGAAGACGAGCTCTCTGCCGGACGCATTGTCCTCTGCCGTACAAGGTCTGCTGACTGCATGTCTAAGTCCAAGTCTTACAGAGACAGTTTCTTGCAGAGACCGTGTCCGGCAGAAACTGCTTGTCAGTTTTCGGAGGGGATAATTTTGAAAAAAATTCAAAATTTTCAAAAAATCAATAAACGCTGGAAATTGTCCAAAAAGCGCACAAAACCAAAAAATTTGCGAATTTTCAACTTCAAAATTTTTTTCGAAAATTTCGAAAAATTTTGGTTTTGTGCGTTTTAGACAATTTCCAGCATTTTTTGACTTTTGGAAATTTTTCAATTTTTTTCAAAATTTTCCCCTTCCTAAAATCACCTGAACACGTCTGTCCCGGCACATCCCTTCTCTCCTAGACCCGGGTTCTTCCACACACAGACTGCAGGCCTTGGTGTCTGCTTCACACGCCCTCTGCCAGACCTAGTCTTAGCCTCACACGGTCTCTCGCGTAGTAGGTTGCCGAAGACGAGGTCTCTGCCGGACGCATTGTCCTCTGCCGTACAAGGTCTGCTGACTGCATGTCTAAGTCCAAGTCTTACAGAGACAGTTTCTTGCAGAGACCGTGTCCGGCAGAAACTGCTTGTCAGTTTTCGGAGGGGATAATTTTGAAAAAAATTCAAAATTTTAAAAAAATCAAAAAACGCTGGAAATTGTCCAAAAAGCGCACAAAACCAAAGAATTTGCGAATTTTGAACTTCAAATTTTTTTTTGAAAATTTTGAAAAAATTTTGTTTTCTGCGCGATTTAGACAATTTCCAGCATTTTTTGACTTTTCGTAATTTTTCAATTTTTTTCAAAATTCTCTACTTCCGAAAATTACCTGAACACGTCTCTGTCCTGGCACATCCCTTCTCTCCTAGACCCAGGTTCTTGCACACACAGACTGCAGGCCTTGGTCTCTGCATGACACGCCCTCTGCCAGACATAGTCTCAGCCTCACACGGTCACTCGCGTATTAGGTTTCCGAAGACGCTCTCTGCCGGACGCATTCTCCTCTGCCTCACACGGTCTCTGCCGTACAAGGTCTGCTGACTGCATGTCTAAGTCCAAGTCTCAGAGAGACAGTTTCTTGCAGAGACCGTGCCCGGCAGAATCTGCTTGTCAGTTTTCGGAGGGGATAATTTTGAAAAAAATTCAAAATTTACAAAAAATCAAAAAACGCTGGAAATTGTCCAAAAAGCGCACAAAACCAAAAAATTTGCGAATTTTGAACTTAAAATTTTTTTTCGAAAATTTCGAAAAAAATTGGTTTTGTGCGCGTTTTAGGCACATTCCAGCATTTTTTGACTTTTGGAATTTTTTCAATTTTTTTGAAAATTCTCCCCTTCCGAAAATCACCTGAACACGTCTGTCCCGGCACATCCCTTTTCTCCTAGACCCGGGTTCTTCCACACACAGACTGCAGGCCTTGTTGTCTGCTTCGCACGCCCTCTGCCAGACCTAATCTTAGCCTCACACGGTCTCTCGCGTACTAGGTTGCCGAAGACGAGGTCTCTGCCGGACGCATTGTCCTCTGCCGTACAAGGTCTGCTGACTGCATGTCTAAGTCCAAGTCTTACAGAGACAGCTTCTTGCAGAGACCGTGTGCTGCAGAAACTGCTTGTCAGTTTTCGGAGGGGATAATTTTGAAAAAAATTCAAAATTTTCAAAAAATCAAAAAACGCTGGAAATTGTCCAAAAAGCGCACAAAACCAAAAAATTTGCGAATTTTCAACTTCAAGTTTTCTTTCGAAAATTTCGAAAAATTTAGGTTTTGTGCGCGTTTTAGTCACAATCCAGCATTTTTTGACTTTTGGAGTTTTTTCAATTTTTTTCAAAATTCTCCCCTTCCGAAAATCACCTGAACACGTCTGTCCCGGCACATCCCTTCTCTCCTAGACCCGGGTTCTTCCACACACAGACTGCAGGCCTTGGTGTCTGCTTCACACGCCCTCTGCCAGACCTAGTCGTAGCCTCACACGGTCTCTCGCGTACTAGGTTGCCGAAGACGAGGTCTCTGCCGGACGCATTCTCCTCTGCCGTACAAGGTCTGCTGACTGCATGTCTAAGTCCAAGTCTTACAGAGACAGTTTCTTGCAGAGACCGTGTCCGGCAGAAACTGCTTGTCAGTTTTCGGAAGGGATAATTTTGAAAAAAATTCAAAATTTTAAAAAAATCAAAAAACGCTGAAAATTCTCCAAGAACCGCACAAAACCAAAAAAATTGCGTATTTTGAACTTCAAATTTTTTTTCGAAAATTTCGAAAAATTTTGGTTATGTGCGCGTTTTAGACAATTTCCAGCATTTTTTGACTTTTGGAAATTTTTCAATTTTTTTCAAAATTCTCCCCTTCCGAAAATTACCTGAACACGTCTCTGTCCCGGCACATCCCTTCTCTCCTAGACCCAGGTTCTTCCACACACAGACTGCAGACCTTGGTCTCTGCATCACACGCCCTCTGCCAGACCTAGTCTCAGCCTCAC
Organism: Zootermopsis nevadensis; assembly: GCF_977971745.1. NCBI lineage: Eukaryota > Metazoa > Arthropoda > Insecta > Blattodea > Termopsidae > Zootermopsis > Zootermopsis nevadensis. The sequence goes on from NW_028259162.1 coordinate 10,187,705, forward strand.
ACGGTCACTCGCGTATTAGGTTTCCGAAGACGAGCTCTCTGCCGGACGCAATCTCCTCTGCCTCACACGGTCTCTGCCGTACAAGGTCTGCTGACTGCATGTCTAAGTCCAAGTCTTACAGAGACAGTTTCTTGCAGAGACCGTGTCCGGTAGAAACTGCTTGTAAGTTTTCGGAAGGGATAATTTTGAAAAAAATTCAAAATTTTAAGGAAATCAAAAAACGCTGGAAATTGTCCAAAAAGCGCACAAAACCGAAAAATTTGCGAATTTTGAACTTCAAAATTTTTTTGAAAATTTTGAAAAAAATTTGTTTTCTGCGCGATTTAGACAATTTCCAGCATTTTTTGACTTTTCGTAATTTTTCAATTTTTTTCAAAATTCTCTACTTCCGAAAATTACCTGAACACGTCTCTGTCCTGGCACATCCCTTCTCTCCTAGACCCAGGTTCTTGCACACACAGACTGCAGGCCTTTGTCTCTGCATGACACGCCCTCTGCCAGACATAGTCTCAGCCTCACACGGTCACTCGCGTATTAGGTTTCCGAAGACGCTCTCTGCCGGACGCATTCTCCTCTGCCTCACACGGTCTCTGCCGTACAAGGTCTGCTGACTGCATGTCTAAGTCCAAGTCTTAGAGAGACAGTTTCTTGCAGAGACCGTGCCCGGCAGAATCTGCTTGTCAGTTTTCGGAGGGGATAATTTTGAAAAAAATTCAAAATTTTCAAAAAATCAAAAAACGCTGGAAATTGTCCAAAAAGCGCACAAAACCAAAAAATTTGCGAATTTTGAACTTCAAATTTTTTTTCGAAAATTTCGAAAAATTTTGGTTTTGTGCGCGTTTTAGACACATTCCAGCATTTTTTGACTTTTGGAATTTTTTCAATTTTTTTCAAAATTCTCCCCTTCCGAAAATCACCTGAACACGTCTGTCCCGGCACATCCCTTCTCTCCTAGACCCGGGTTCTTCCACACACAGACTGCAGGCCTTGGTGTCTGCTTCGCACGCCCTCTGCCAGACCTAATCTTAGCCTCACACGGTCTCTCGCGTACTAGGTTGTCGAAGACGAGGTCTCTGCCGGACGCATTGTCCTCTGCCGTACAAGGTCTGCTGACTGCATGTCTAAGTCCAAGTCTGAGAGAGACAGTTTCTTGCAGAGACCGTGTCCGGCAGAAACTGCTTGTCAGTTTTCGGAGGGGATAATTTTGAAAAATATTCAAAATTTTCAAAAAATCAAAAAACGCTGGAAATTGTCCAAAAAGCGCACAAAACCAAAAAATTTTCGAATTTTGAACTTCAAAATTTTTTTCGAAAATTTCGAAAAAATTTAGTTTTGTGCGCGTTTTAGACACATTCCAGCATTTTTTGACTTTTGGAATTTTTTTCAATTTTTTTCAAAATTCTCCCCTTCCGAAAATCACCTGATCACGTCTGTCCCGGCACATCCCTTCTCTCCTAGACCCGGGTTCTTCCACACACAGACTGCAGGCCTTGGTGTCTGCTTCACACGCCCTCTTCCAGACCTAGTCGTAGCCTCACACGGTCTCGCGTACTAGGTTGCCGAAGACGAGCTCTCTGCCGGACGCATTGTCCTCTGCCGTACAAGGTCTGCTGACTGCATGTCTAAGTCCAAGTCTTACAGAGACAGTTTCTTGCAGAGACCGTGTCCGGCAGAAACTGCTTGTCAGTTTTCGGAGGGGATAATTTTGAAAAAAATTCAAAATTTTCAAAAAATCAATAAACGCTGGAAATTGTCCAAAAAGCGCACAAAACCAAAAAATTTTCGAATTTTCAACTTCAAAATTTTTTTCGAAAATTTCGAAAAATTTTGGTTTTGTGCGCGTTTTAGACAATTTCCAGCATTTTTTGACTTTTGGAAATTTTTCAATTTTTTTCAAAATTTTCCCCTTCCTAAAATCACCTGAACACGTCTGTCCCGGCACATCCCTTCTCTCCTAGACCCGGGTTCTTCCACACAGAGACTGCAGGCCTTGATGTCTGCTTCACACGCCCTCTGCCAGACCTAGTCTTAGCCTCACATGGTCTCTCGCGTACTAGGTTGCCGAAGACGAGGTCTCTGCCGGACGCATTGTCCTCTGCCGTACAAGGTCTGCTGACTGCATGTCTAAGTCCAAGTCTTACAGAGACAGTTTCTTGCAGAGACCGTGTCCGGCAGAAACTCCTTGTCAGTTTTCGGAGGGGATAATTTTGAAAAAATTAAAAATTTTCAAAAAATCAAAAAACGCTGGAAATTGTCCAAAAAGCGCACAAAACCAAAAAATTTGCGAATTTTGAACTTCAAAATTTTTTTCGAAAATTTCGAAAATTTTTGGTTATGTCCGCGTTTTAGACAATTTCCAGCATTTTTTGACTTTTGGAAATTTTTCAATTTTTTTCAAAATTTTCCCCTTCCTAAAATCACCTGAACACGTCTGTCCAGGCACATCCCTTCTCTCCTAGACCCGGGTTCTTCCACACACAGACTGCAGGCCTTGGTGTCTGCTTCACACGCCCTCTGCCAGACCTAGTCTTAGCCTCACACGGTCTCTCGCGTACTAGGTTGCCGAAGACGAGGTCTCTGCCGGACGCATTGTCCTCTGCCGTACAAGGTCTGCTGACTGCATGTCTAAGTCCAAGTCTTACAGAGACAGTTTCTTGCAGAGACCGTGTCCGGCAGAAACTGCTTGTCAGTTTTCGGAAGGGATAATTTTGAAAAAAATTCAAAATTTTAAAAAAATCAAAAAACGCTGGAAATTCTCCAAAAAGCGCACAAAACCAAAAAAATTGCGAATTTTCAACTTCAAATTTTTTTTCGAAAATTTCGAAAAATTTTGGTTTTGTGCGCGTTTTAGACAAATTCCAGCATTTTTTACTTTTGGAAATTTTTCAATTTTTTTCAAAATTCTCCCCTTCCGAAAATCACCTGAACACGTCTGTCCCGGCACATCCCTTCTCTCCTAGACCCGGGTTCTTCCACACAGACTGCAGGCCTTGGTGTCTGCTTCACACGCCCTCTGCCAGACGTAGTCGTAGCCTCACACGATCTTTCGCGTACTAGGTTGCCGAAGACGAGCTCTCTGCCGGACGCATTGTCCTCTGCCGTACAAGGTCTGCTGTCTGCATGTCTAAGTCCAAGTCTTACAGAGACAGTTTCTTGCAGAGACCGTGTCCGGCAGAAACTCCTTGTCAGTTTTCGGAGGGGATAATTTTGAAAAAATTAAAAATTTTCAAAAAATCAAAAAACGCTGGAAATTGTCCAAAAAGCGCACAAAACCAAAAAATTTGCGAATTTTGAACTTCAAAATTTGTTTCGAAAATTTTGAAAAAAATTTGTTTTCTGCGCGTTTTAGACAATTTCCAGCATTTTTTGACTTTTCGAAAATTTTCAATTTTTTTCAAAATTCTGTACTTCCGAAAATTACCTGAACACGTCTCTGTCCCGGCACATCCCTTCTCTCCTAGACCCAGGTTCTTGCACACACAGACTGCAGGCCTTGGTCTCTGCATCACGCGCCCTCTGCCAGACCTAGTCTCAGCCTCACACGGTCACTCGCGTATTAGGTTTCCGAAGACGAGCAGAGAGCCGGACGCAATCTCCTCTGCCTCACACGGTCTCTGCCGTACAAGGTCTGCTGACTGCATGTCTAAGTCCAAGTCTTAGAGAGACAGTTTCTTGCAGAGACCGTGCCCGGCAGAAACTGCTTGTCAGTTTTCGGAGGAGATAATTTTGAAAAAAATTCAAAATTTTCAAAAAATCAAAAAACGCTGGAAATTGTCCAAAAAGCGCACAAAACAAAAAAATTTGCGAATTTTGAACTTCAAAATTTTTTTCGAAAATTTCGAAAATTTTTGGTTATGTGCGCGTTTTAGACAATTTCCAGCATTTTTTGACTTTTGGAAATTTTTCAATTTTTTTCAAAATTCTCCCCTTCCGAAAATTATCTGAACACGTCTCTGTCCCGGCACATCCCTTCTCTCCTAGACCCAGGTTCTTCCACACACAGACTGCAGGCCTTGGTCTCTGCATCACACGCCCTCTGCCAGACCTAGTCTCAGCCTCACACGGTCACTCGCGTATTAGGTTTCCGAAGACGAGCAGAGAGCCGGACGCAATCTCCTTTGCCTCACACGGTCTCTGCCGTACAAGGTCTGCTGACTGCATGTCTAAGTCCAAGTCTTAGAGAGACAGTTTCTTGCAGAGACCGTGTCCGGCAGAAACTGCTTGTCAGTTTTCGGAGGGGATAATTATGAAAAAAATTCAAAAAATCAAAAAACGCTGGAAATTGTCCAAAAAGCGCACAAAACCAAAAAATTTGCGAATTTTGAACTTCAAAATTTTTTTCGAAAATTTCGAAAAAATTTAGTTTTGTGCGCGTTTTAGACACATTCCAGCATTTTTTGACTTTTGGAATTTTTTTCAATTTTTTTCAAAATTCTCCCCTTCCGAAAATCACCTGAACACGTCTGTCCCGGCACATCCCTTCTCTCCTAGACCCGGGTTCTTCCACACACAGACTGCAGGCCTTGGTGTCTGCTTCACACGCCCTCTTCCAGACCTAGTCGTAGCCTCACACGGTCTCTCGCGTACTAGGTTGCCGAAGACGAGCTCTCTGCCGGACGCATTGTCCTCTGCCGTACAAGGTCTGCTGACTGCATGTCTAAGTCCAAGTCTTACAGAGACAGTTTCTTGCAGAGACCGTGTCCGGCAGAAACTGCTTGTCAGTTTTCGGAGGGGATAATTTTGAAAAAAATTCAAAATTTTCAAAAAATCAATAAACGCTGGAAATTGTCCAAAAAGCGCACAAAACCAAAAAATTTGCGAATTTTCAACTTCAAAATTTTTTTCGAAAATTTCGAAAAATTTTGGTTTTGTGCGTTTTAGACAATTTCCAGCATTTTTTGACTTTTGGAAATTTTTCAATTTTTTTCAAAATTTTCCCCTTCCTAAAATCACCTGAACACGTCTGTCCCGGCACATCCCTTCTCTCCTAGACCCGGGTTCTTCCACACACAGACTGCAGGCCTTGGTGTCTGCTTCACACGCCCTCTGCCAGACCTAGTCTTAGCCTCACACGGTCTCTCGCGTACTAGGTTGCCGAAGACGAGGTCTCTGCCGGACGCATTGTCCTCTGCCGTACAAGGTCTGCTGACTGCATGTCTAAGTCCAAGTCTTACAGAGACAGTTTCTTGCAGAGACCGTGTCCGGCAGAAACTGCTTGTCAGTTTTCGGAAGGGATAATTTTGAAAAAAAATTCAAAATTTTAATTAAATCAAAAAACGCTGGAAATTCTCCAAAAAGCGCACAAAACCAAAAAAATTGCGAATTTTCAACTTCAAATTTTTTTTCGAAAATTTCGAAAAATTTTGGTTTTGTGCGCGTTTTAGACAATTTCCAGCATTTTTTTTACTTTTGGAAATTTTTCAATTTTTTTCAAAATTCTCCCCTTCCGAAAATCACCTGAACACGTCTGTCCCGGCACATCCCTTCTCTCCTAGACCCGGGTTCTTCCACACAGACTGCAGGCCTTGGTGTCTGCTTCACACGCCCTCTGCCAGACGTAGTCGTAGCCTCACACGATCTTTCGCGTACTAGGTTGCCGAAGACGAGCTCTCTGCCGGACGCATTGTCCTCTGCCGTACAAGGTCTGCTGTCTGCATGTCTAAGTCCAAGTCTTACAGAGACAGTTTCTTGCAGAGACCGTGTCCGGCAGAAACTCCTTGTCAGTTTTCGGAGGGGATAATTTTGAAAAAATTAAAAATTTTCAAAAAATCAAAAAACGCTGGAAATTGTCCAAAAAGCGCACAAAACCAAAAAATTTGCGAATTTTGAACTTCAAAATTTGTTTCGAAAATTTTGAAAAAATTTTGTTTTCTGCGCGTTTTAGACAATTTCCAGCATTTTTTGACTTTTCGAAATTTTTCAATTTTTTTCAAAATTCTCTACTTCCGAAAATTACCTGAACACGTCTCTGTCCCGGCACATCCCTTCTCTCCTAGACCCAGGTTCTTGCACACACAGACTGCAGGCCTTGGTCTCTGCATCACACGCCCTCTGCCAGACCTAGTCTCAGCCTCACACGGTCACTCGCGTATTAGGTTTCCGAAGACGAGCAGAGAGCCGGACGCAATCTCCTCTGCCTCACACGGTCTCTGCCGTACAAGGTCTGCTGACTGCATGTCTAAGTCCAAGTCTTAGAGAGACAGTTTCTTGCAGAGACCGTGCCCGGCAGAAACTGCTTGTCAGTTTTCGGAGGAGATAATTTTGAAAAAAATTCAAAATTTTCAAAAAATCAAAAAACGCTGGAAATTGTCCAAAAAGCGCACAAAACAAAAAAATTTGCGAATTTTGAACTTCAAAATTTTTTTCGAAAATTTCGAAAATTTTTGGTTATGTGCGCGTTTTAGACAATTTCCAGCATTTTTTGACTTTTGGAAATTTTTCAATTTTTTTCAAAATTCTCCCCTTCCGAAAATTATCTGAACACGTCTCTGTCCCGGCACATCCCTTCTCTCCTAGACCCAGGTTCTTCCACACACAGACTGCAGGCCTTGGTCTCTGCATCACACGCCCTCTGCCAGACCTAGTCTCAGCCTCACACGGTCACTCGCGTATTAGGTTTCCGAAGACGAGCAGAGAGCCGGACGCAATCTCCTCTGCCTCACACGGTCTCTGCCGTACAAGGTCTGCTGACTGCATGTCTAAGTCCAAGTCTTAGAGAGACAGTTTCTTGCAGAGACCGTGTCCGGCAGAAACTGCTTGTCAGTTTTCGGAGGGGATAATTATGAAAAAAATTCAAAATTTTCAAAAAATCAAAAACCGCTGGAAATTGTCCAAAAAGCGCACAAAACCAAAAAATTTGCGAATTTTGAACTTCAAAATTTTTTTCGAAAATTTCGAAAAATTTTAGTTTTGTGCGCGTTTTAGACACATTCCAGCATTTTTTGACTTTTGGAATTTTTTCAATTTTTTTCAAAATTCTCCCCTTCCGAAAATCACCTGAACACGTCTGTCCCGTCACATCCCTTCTCTCCTAGACCCGGGTTCTTCCACACACAGACTGCAGGCCTTGGTGTCTGCTTCACACGCCCTCTTCCAGACCTAGTCGTAGCCTCACACGGTCTCTCGCGTACTAGGTTGCCGAAGACGAGCTCTCTGCCGGACGCATTGTCCTCTGCCGTACAAGGTCTGCTGACTGCATGTCTAAGTCCAAGTCTTACAGAGACAGTTTCTTGCAGAGACCGTGTCCGGCAGAAACTGCTTGTCAGTTTTCGGAGGGGATAATTTTGAAAAAAATTCAAAATTTTCAAAAAATCAATAAACGCTGGAAATTGTCCAAAAAGCGCACAAAACCAAAAAATTTGCGAATTTTCAACTTCAAAATTTTTTTCGAAAATTTCGAAAAATTTTGGTTTTGTGCGTTTTAGACAATTTCCAGCATTTTTTGACTTTTGGAAATTTTTCAATTTTTTTCAAAATTTTCCCCTTCCTAAAATCACCTGAACACGTCTGTCCCGGCACATCCCTTCTCTCCTAGACCCGGGTTCTTCCACACACAGACTGCAGGCCTTGGTGTCTGCTTCACACGCCCTCTGCCAGACCTAGTCTTAGCCTCACACGGTCTCTCGCGTAGTAGGTTGCCGAAGACGAGGTCTCTGCCGGACGCATTGTCCTCTGCCGTACAAGGTCTGCTGACTGCATGTCTAAGTCCAAGTCTTACAGAGACAGTTTCTTGCAGAGACCGTGTCCGGCAGAAACTGCTTGTCAGTTTTCGGAAGGGATAATTTTGAAAAAAATTCAAAATTTTAAAAAAATCAAAAAACGCTGGAAATTGTCCAAAAAGCGCACAAAACCAAAGAATTTGCGAATTTTGAACTTCAAATTTTTTTTTGAAAATTTTGAAAAAATTTTGTTTTCTGCGCGATTTAGACAATTTCCAGCATTTTTTGACTTTTCGTAATTTTTCAATTTTTTTCAAAATTCTCTACTTCCGAAAATTACCTGAACACGTCTCTGTCCTGGCACATCCCTTCTCTCCTAGACCCAGGTTCTTGCACACACAGACTGCAGGCCTTGGTCTCTGCATGACACGCCCTCTGCCAGACATAGTCTCAGCCTCACACGGTCACTCGCGTATTAGGTTTCCGAAGACGCTCTCTGCCGGACGCATTCTCCTCTGCCTCACACGGTCTCTGCCGTACAAGGTCTGCTGACTGCATGTCTAAGTCCAAGTCTCAGAGAGACAGTTTCTTGCAGAGACCGTGTCCGGCAGAAACTGCTTGTCAGTTTTCGGAGGGGATAATTTTGAAAAATATTCAAAATTTTCAAAAAATCAAAAAACGCTGGAAATTGTCCAAAAAGCGCACAAAACCAAAAAATTTGCGAATTTTGAACTTCAAAATTTTTTTCGAAAATTTCGAAAAAATTTAGTTTTGTGCGCGTTTTAGACACATTCCAGCATTTTTTGACTTTTGGAATTTTTTTCAATTTTTTTCAAAATTCTCCCCTTCCGAAAATCACCTGAACACGTCTGTCCCGGCACATCCCTTCTCTCCTAGACCCGGGTTCTTCCACACACAGACTGCAGGCCTTGGTGTCTGCTTCACACGCCCTCTTCCAGACCTAGTCGTAGCCTCACACGGTCTCTCGCGTACTAGGTTGCCGAAGACGAGCTCTCTGCCGGACGCATTGTCCTCTGCCGTACAAGGTCTGCTGACTGCATATCTAAGTCCAAGTCTTACAGAGACAGTTTCTTGCAGAGACCTTGTCCGGCAGAAACTGCTTGTCAGTTTTCGGAGGGGATAATTTTGAAAAAAATTCAAAATTTTCAAAAAATCAATAAACGCTGGAAATTGTCCAAAAAGCGCACAAAACCAAAAAATTTTCGAATTTTCAACTTCAAAATTTTTTTCGAAAATTTCGAAAAATTTTGGTTTTGTGCGCGTTTTAGACAATTTCCAGCATTTTTTGACTTTTGGAAATTTTTCAATTTTTTTCAAAATTTTCCCCTTCCTAAAATCACCTGAACACGTCTGTCCCGGCACATCCCTTCTCTCCTAGACCCGGGTTCTTCCACACAGAGACTGCAGGCCTTGATGTCTGCTTCACACGCCCTCTGCCAGACCTAGTCTTAGCCTCACATGGTCTCTCGCGTACTAGGTTGCCGAAGACGAGGTCTCTGCCGGACGCATTGTCCTCTGCCGTACAAGGTCTGCTGACTGCATGTCTAAGTCCAAGTCTTACAGAGACAGTTTCTTGCAGAGACCGTGTCCGGCAGAAACTCCTTGTCAGTTTTCGGAGGGGATAATTTTGAAAAAATTAAAAATTTTCAAAAAATCAAAAAACGCTGGAAATTGTCCAAAAAGCGCACAAAACCAAAAAATTTGCGAATTTTGAACTTCAAAATTTTTTTCGAAAATTTCGAAAATTTTTGGTTATGTCCGCGTTTTAGACAATTTCCAGCATTTTTTGACTTTTGGAAATTTTTCAATTTTTTTCAAAATTTTCCCCTTCCTAAAATCACCTGAACACGTCTGTCCAGGCACATCCCTTCTCTCCTAGACCCGGGTTCTTCCACACACAGACTGCAGGCCTTGGTGTCTGCTTCACACGCCCTCTGCCAGACCTAGTCTTAGCCTCACACGGTCTCTCGCGTACTAGGTTGCCGAAGACGAGGTCTCTGCCGGACGCATTGTCCTCTGCCGTACAAGGTCTGCTGACTGCATGTCTAAGTCCAAGTCTTACAGAGACAGTTTCTTGCAGAGACCGTGTCCGGCAGAAACTGCTTGTCAGTTTTCGGAAGGGATAATTTTGAAAAAAATTCAAAATTTTAAAAAAATCAAAAAACGCTGGAAATTCTCCAAAAAGCGCACAAAACCAAAAAAATTGCGAATTTTCAACTTCAAATTTTTTTTCGAAAATTTCGAAAAATTTTGGTTTTGTGCGCGTTTTAGACAAATTCCAGCATTTTTTACTTTTGGAAATTTTTCAATTTTTTTCAAAATTCTCCCCTTCCGAAAATCACCTGAACACGTCTGTCCCGGCACATCCCTTCTCTCCTAGACCCGGGTTCTTCCACACAGACTGCAGGCCTTGGTGTCTGCTTCACACGCCCTCTGCCAGACGTAGTCGTAGCCTCACACGATCTTTCGCGTACTAGGTTGCCGAAGACGAGCTCTCTGCCGGACGCATTGTCCTCTGCCGTACAAGGTCTGCTGTCTGCATGTCTAAGTCCAAGTCTTACAGAGACAGTTTCTTGCAGAGACCGTGTGCGGCAGAAACTCCTTGTCAGTTTTCGGAGGGGATAATTTTGAAAAAATTAAAAATTTTCAAAAAATCAAAAAACGCTGGAAATTGTCCAAAAAGCGCACAAAACCAAAAAATTTGCGAATTTTGAACTTCAAAATTTGTTTCGAAAATTTTGAAAAAATTTTGTTTTCTGCGCGTTTTAGACAATTTCCAGCATTTTTTGACTTTTCGAAATTTTTCAATTTTTTTCAAAATTCTCTACTTCCGAAAATTACCTGAACACGTCTCTGTCCCGGCACATCCCTTCTCTCCTAGACCCAGGTTCTTGCACACACAGACTGCAGGCCTTGGTCTCTGCATCACACGCCCTCTGCCAGACCTAGTCTCAGCCTCACACGGTCACTCGCGTATTAGGTTTCCGAAGACGAGCAGAGAGCCGGACGCAATCTCCTCTGCCTCACACGGTCTCTGCCGTACAAGGTCTGCTGACTGCATGTCTAAGTCCAAGTCTTAGAGAGACAGTTTCTTGCAGAGACCGTGCCCGGCAGAAACTGCTTGTCAGTTTTCGGAGGAGATAATTTTGAAAAAAATTCAAAATTTTCAAAAAATCAAAAAACGCTGGAAATTGTCCAAAAAGCGCACAAAACAAAAAAATTTGCGAATTTTCAACTTCAAAATTTTTTTCGAAAATTTCGAAAATTTTTGGTTATGTGCGCGTTTTAGACAATTTCCAGCATTTTTTGACTTTTGGAAATTTTTCAATTTTTTTCAAAATTCTCCCCTTCCGAAAATTATCTGAACACGTCTCTGTCCCGGCACATCCCTTCTCTCCTAGACCCAGGTTCTTCCACACACAGACTGCAGGCCTTGGTCTCTGCATCACACGCCCTCTGCCAGACCTAGTCTCAGCCTCACACGGTCACTCGCGTATTAGGTTTCCGAAGACGAGCAGAGAGCCGGACGCAATCTCCTCTGCCTCACACGGTCTCTGCCGTACAAGGTCTGCTGACTGCATGTCTAAGTCCAAGTCTTAGAGAGACAGTTTCTTGCAGAGACCGTGTCCGGCAGAAACTGCTTGTCAGTTTTCGGAGGGGATAATTATGAAAAAAATTCAAAATTTTCAAAAAATCAAAAACCGCTGGAAATTGTCCAAAAAGCGCACAAAACCAAAAAATTTGCGAATTTTGAACTTCAAAATTTCTTTCGAAAATTTCGAAAAATTTTAGTTTTGTGCGCGTTTTAGACACATTCCAGCATTTTTTGACTTTTGGAATTTTTTCAATTTTTTTCAAAATTCTCCCCTTCCGAAAATCACCTGAACACGTCTGTCCCGTCACATCCCTTCTCTCCTAGACCCGGGTTCTTCCACACACAGACTGCAGGCCTTGGTGTCTGCTTCACACGCCCTCTTCCAGACCTAGTCGTAGCCTCACACGGTCTCTCGCGTACTAGGTTGCCGAAGACGAGCTCTCTGCCGGACGCATTGTCCTCTGCCGTACAAGGTCTGCTGACTGCATGTCTAAGTCCAAGTCTTACAGAGACAGTTTCTTGCAGAGACCGTGTCCGGCAGAAACTGCTTGTCAGTTTTCGGAGGGGATAATTTTGAAAAAAATTCAAAATTTTCAAAAAATCAATAAACGCTGGAAATTGTCCAAAAAGCGCACAAAACCAAAAAATTTGCGAATTTTCAACTTCAAAATTTTTTTCGAAAATTTCGAAAAATTTTGGTTTTGTGCGTTTTAGACAATTTCCAGCATTTTTTGACTTTTGGAAATTTTTCAATTTTTTTCAAAATTTTCCCCTTCCTAAAATCACCTGAACACGTCTGTCCCGGCACATCCCTTCTCTCCTAGACCCGGGTTCTTCCACACACAGACTGCAGGCCTTGGTGTCTGCTTCACACGCCCTCTGCCAGACCTAGTCTTAGCCTCACACGGTCTCTCGCGTAGTAGGTTGCCGAAGACGAGGTCTCTGCCGGACGCATTGTCCTCTGCCGTACAAGGTCTGCTGACTGCATGTCTAAGTCCAAGTCTTACAGAGACAGTTTCTTGCAGAGACCGTGTCCGGCAGAAACTGCTTGTCAGTTTTCGGAAGGGATAATTTTGAAAAAAATTCAAAATTTTAAAAAAATCAAAAAACGCTGGAAATTGTCCAAAAAGCGCACAAAACCAAAGAATTTGCGAATTTTGAACTTCAAATTTTTTTTTGAAAATTTTGAAAAAATTTTGTTTTCTGCGCGATTTAGACAATTTCCAGCATTTTTTGACTTTTCGTAATTTTTCAATTTTTTTCAAAATTCTCTACTTCCGAAAATTACCTGAACACGTCTCTGTCCTGGCACATCCCTTCTCTCCTAGACCCAGGTTCTTGCACACACAGACTGCAGGCCTTGGTCTCTGCATGACACGCCCTCTGCCAGACATAGTCTCAGCCTCACACGGTCACTCGCGTATTAGGTTTCCGAAGACGCTCTCTGCCGGACGCATTCTCCTCTGCCTCACACGGTCTCTGCCGTACAAGGTCTGCTGACTGCATGTCTAAGTCCAAGTCTCAGAGAGACAGTTTCTTGCAGAGACCGTGCCCGGCAGAATCTGCTTGTCAGTTTTCGGAGGGGATAATTTTGAAAAAAATTCAAAATTTACAAAAAATCAAAAAACGCTGGAAATTGTCCAAAAAGCGCACAAAACCAAAAAATTTGCGAATTTTGAACTTCAAATTTTTTTTCGAAAATTTCGAAAAAAATTGGTTTTCTGCGCGTTTTAGGCACATTCCAGCATTTTTTGACTTTTGGAATTTTTTCAATTTTTTTGAAAATTCTCCCCTTCCGAAAATCACCTGAACACGTCTGTCCCGGCACATCCCTTCTCTCCTAGACCCGGGTTCTTCCACACACAGACTGCAGGCCTTGTTGTCTGCTTCGCACGCCCTCTGCCAGACCTAATCTTAGCCTCACACGGTCTCTCGCGTACTAGGTTGCCGAAGACGAGGTCTCTGCCGGACGCATTGTCCTCTGCCGTACAAGGTCTGCTGACTGCATGTCTAAGTCCAAGTCTTACAGAGACAGCTTCTTGCAGAGACCGTGTGCTGCAGAAACTGCTTGTCAGTTTTCGGAGGGGATAATTTTGAAAAAAATTCAAAATTTTCAAAAAATCAAAAAACGCTGGAAATTGTCCAAAAAGCGCACAAAACCAAAAAATTTGCGAATTTTCAACTTCAAGTTTTCTTTCGAAAATTTCGAAAAATTTAGGTTTTGTGCGCGTTTTAGTCACAATCCAGCATTTTTTGACTTTTGGAATTTTTTCAATTTTTTTCAAAATTCTCCCCTTCCGAAAATCACCTGAACACGTCTGTCCCGGCACATCCCTTCTCTCCTAGACCCGGGTTCTTCCACACACAGACTGCAGGCCTTGGTGTCTGCTTCACACGCCCTCTGCCAGACCTAGTCGTAGCCTCACACGGTCTCTCGCGTACTAGGTTGCCGAAGACGAGGTCTCTGCCGGACGCATTCTCCTCTGCCGTACAAGGTCTGCTGACTGCATGTCTAAGTCCAAGTCTTACAGAGACAGTTTCTTGCAGAGACCGTGTCCGGCAGAAACTGCTTGTCAGTTTTCGGAAGGGATAATTTTGAAAAAAATTCAAAATTTTAAAAAAATCAAAAAACGCTGAAAATTCTCCAAGAACCGCACAAAACCAAAAAAATTGCGTATTTTGAACTTCAAATTTTTTTTCGAAAATTTCGAAAAATTTTGGTTTTGTGCGCGTTTTAGACACATTCCAGCATTTTTTGACTTTTGGAATTTTTTCAATTTTTTTCAAAATTCTCCCCTTCCGAAAATCACCTGAACACGTCTGTCCCGGCACATCCCTTCTCTCCTAGACCCGGGTTCTTCCACACACAGACTGCAGGCCTTGGTGTCTGCTTCGCACGCCCTCTGCCAGACCTAATCTTAGCCTCACACGGTCTCTCGCGTACTAGGTTGTCGAAGACGAGGTCTCTGCCGGACGCATTGTCCTCTGCCGTACAAGGTCTGCTGACTGCATGTCTAAGTCCAAGTCTGAGAGAGACAGTTTCTTGCAGAGACCGTGTCCGGCAGAAACTGCTTGTCAGTTTTCGGAGGGGATAATTTTGAAAAATATTCAAAATTTTCAAAAAATCAAAAAACGCTGGAAATTGTCCAAAAAGCGCACAAAACCAAAAAATTTGCGAATTTTGAACTTCAAAATTTTTTTCGAAAATTTCGAAAAAATTTAGTTTTGTGCGCGTTTTAGACACATTCCAGCATTTTTTGACTTTTGGAATTTTTTTCAATTTTTTTCAAAATTCTCCCCTTCCGAAAATCACCTGAACACGTCTGTCCCGGCACATCCCTTCTCTCCTAGACCCGGGTTCTTCCACACACAGACTGCAGGCCTTGGTGTCTGCTTCACACGCCCTCTTCCAGACCTAGTCGTAGCCTCACACGGTCTCTCGCGTACTAGGTTGCCGAAGACGAGCTCTCTGCCGGACGCATTGTCCTCTGCCGTACAAGGTCTGCTGACTGCATGTCTAAGTCCAAGTCTTACAGAGACAGTTTCTTGCAGAGACCGTGTCCGGCAGAAACTGCTTGTCAGTTTTCGGAGGGGATAATTTTGAAAAAAATTCAAAATTTTCAAAAAATCAATAAACGCTGGAAATTGTCCAAAAAGCGCACAAAACCAAAAAATTTTCGAATTTTCAACTTCAAAATTTTTTTCGAAAATTTCGAAAAATTTTGGTTTTGTGCGCGTTTTAGACAATTTCCAGCATTTTTTGACTTTTGGAAATTTTTCAATTTTTTTCAAAATTTTCCCCTTCCTAAAATCACCTGAACACGTCTGTCCCGGCACATCCCTTCTCTCCTAGACCCGGGTTCTTCCACACAGAGACTGCAGGCCTTGATGTCTGCTTCACACGCCCTCTGCCAGACCTAGTCTTAGCCTCACATGGTCTCTCGCGTACTAGGTTGCCGAAGACGAGGTCTCTGCCGGACGCATTGTCCTCTGCCGTACAAGGTCTGCTGACTGCATGTCTAAGTCCAAGTCTTACAGAGACAGTTTCTTGCAGAGACCGTGTCCGGCAGAAACTCCTTGTCAGTTTTCGGAGGGGATAATTTTGAAAAAATTAAAAATTTTCAAAAAATCAAAAAACGCTGGAAATTGTCCAAAAAGCGCACAAAACCAAAAAATTTGCGAATTTTGAACTTCAAAATTTTTTTCGAAAATTTCGAAAAATTTTGGTTATGTCCGCGTTTTAGACAATTTCCAGCATTTTTTGACTTTTGGAAATTTTTCAATTTTTTTCAAAATTTTCCCCTTCCTAAAATCACCTGAACACGTCTGTCCAGGCACATCCCTTCTCTCCTAGACCCGGGTTCTTCCACACACAGACTGCAGGCCTTGGTGTCTGCTTCACACGCCCTCTGCCAGACCTAGTCTTAGCCTCACACGGTCTCTCGCGTACTAGGTTGCCGAAGACGAGGTCTCTGCCGGACGCATTGTCCTCTGCCGTACAAGGTCTGCTGACTGCATGTCTAAGTCCAAGTCTTACAGAGACAGTTTCTTGCAGAGACCGTGTCCGGCAGAAACTGCTTGTCAGTTTTCGGAAGGGATAATTTTGAAAAAAATTCAAAATTTTAAAAAAATCAAAAAACGCTGGAAATTCTCCAAAAAGCGCACAAAACCAAAAAAATTGCGAATTTTCAACTTCAAATTTTTTTTCGAAAATTTCGAAAAATTTTGGTTTTGTGCGCGTTTTAGACAAATTCCAGCATTTTTTACTTTTGGAAATTTTTCAATTTTTTTCAAAATTCTCCCCTTCCGAAAATCACCTGAACACGTCTGTCCCGGCACATCCCTTCTCTCCTAGACCCGGGTTCTTCCACACAGACTGCAGGCCTTGGTGTCTGCTTCACACGCCCTCTGCCAGACGTAGTCGTAGCCTCACACGATCTTTCGCGTACTAGGTTGCCGAAGACGAGCTCTCTGCCGGACGCATTGTCCTCTGCCGTACAAGGTCTGCTGTCTGCATGTCTAAGTCCAAGTCTTACAGAGACAGTTTCTTGCAGAGACCGTGTCCGGCAGAAACTCCTTGTCAGTTTTCGGAGGGGATAATTTTGAAAAAATTAAAAATTTTCAAAAAATCAAAAAACGCTGGAAATTGTCCAAAAAGCGCACAAAACCAAAAAATTTGCGAATTTTGAACTTCAAAATTTGTTTCGAAAATTTTGAAAAAATTTTGTTTTCTGCGCGTTTTAGACAATTTCCAGCATTTTTTGACTTTTCGAAAATTTTCAATTTTTTTCAAAATTCTGTACTTCCGAAAATTACCTGAACACGTCTCTGTCCCGGCACATCCCTTCTCTCCTAGACCCAGGTTCTTGCACACACAGACTGCAGGCCTTGGTCTCTGCATCACGCGCCCTCTGCCAGACCTAGTCTCAGCCTCACACGGTCACTCGCGTATTAGGTTTCCGAAGACGCTCTCTGCCGGACGCATTCTCCTCTGCCTCACACGGTCTCTGCCGTACAAGGTCTGCTGACTGCATGTCTAAGTCCAAGTCTTAGAGAGACAGTTTCTTGCAGAGACCGTGCCCGGCAGAAACTGCTTGTCAGTTTTCGGAGGAGATAATTTTGAAAAAAATTCAAAATTTTCAAAAAATCAAAAAACGCTGGAAATTGTCCAAAAAGCGCACAAAACAAAAAAATTTGCGAATTTTGAACTTCAAAATTTTTTTCGAAAATTTCGAAAATTTTTGGTTATGTGCGCGTTTTAGACAATTTCCAGCATTTTTTGACTTTTGGAAATTTTTCAATTTTTTTCAAAATTCTCCCCTTCCGAAAATTATCTGAACACGTCTCTGTCCCGGCACATCCCTTCTCTCCTAGACCCAGGTTCTTCCACACACAGACTGCAGGCCTTGGTCTCTGCATCACACGCCCTCTGCCAGACCTAGTCTCAGCCTCACACGGTCACTCGCGTATTAGGTTTCCGAAGACGAGCAGAGAGCCGGACGCAATCTCCTTTGCCTCACACGGTCTCTGCCGTACAAGGTCTGCTGACTGCATGTCTAAGTCCAAGTCTTAGAGAGACAGTTTCTTGCAGAGACCGTGTCCGGCAGAAACTGCTTGTCAGTTTTCGGAGGGGATAATTATGAAAAAAATTCAAAAAATCAAAAAACGCTGGAAATTGTCCAAAAAGCGCACAAAACCAAAAAATTTGCGAATTTTGAACTTCAAAATTTTTTTCGAAAATTTCGAAAAAATTTAGTTTTGTGCGCGTTTTAGACACATTCCAGCATTTTTTGACTTTTGGAATTTTTTTCAATTTTTTTCAAAATTCTCCCCTTACGAAAATCACCTGAACACGTCTGTCCCGGCACATCCCTTCTCTCCTAGACCCGGGTTCTTCCACACACAGACTGCAGGCCTTGGTGTCTGCTTCACACGCCCTCTTCCAGACCTAGTCGTAGCCTCACACGGTCTCTCGCGTACTAGGTTGCCGAAGACGAGCTCTCTGCCGGACGCATTGTCCTCTGCCGTACAAGGTCTGCTGACTGCATGTCTAAGTCCAAGTCTTACAGAGACAGTTTCTTGCAGAGACCGTGTCCGGCAGAAACTGCTTGTCAGTTTTCGGAGGGGATAATTTTGAAAAAAATTCAAAATTTTCAAAAAATCAATAAACGCTGGAAATTGTCCAAAAAGCGCACAATACCAAAAAATTTGCGAATTTTCAACTTCAAAATTTTTTTCGAAAATTTCGAAAAATTTTGGTTTTGTGCGTTTTAGACAATTTCCAGCATTTTTTGACTTTTGGAAATTTTTCAATTTTTTTCAAAATTTTCCCCTTCCTAAAATCACCTGAACACGTCTGTCCCGGCACATCCCTTCTCTCCTAGACCCGGGTTCTTCCACACACAGACTGCAGGCCTTGGTGTCTGCTTCACACGCCCTCTGCCAGACCTAGTCTTAGCCTCACACGGTCTCTCGCGTACTAGGTTGCCGAAGACGAGGTCTCTGCCGGACGCATTGTCCTCTGCCGTACAAGGTCTGCTGACTGCATGTCTAAGTCCAAGTCTTACAGAGACAGTTTCTTGCAGAGACCGTGTCCGGCAGAAACTGCTTGTCAGTTTTCGGAAGGGATAATTTTGAAAAAAAATTCAAAATTTTAATTAAATCAAAAAACGCTGGAAATTCTCCAAAAAGCGCACAAAACCAAAAAAATTGCGAATTTTCAACTTCAAATTTTTTTTCGAAAATTTCGAAAAATTTTGGTTTTGTGCGCGTTTTAGACAATTTCCAGCATTTTTTTTACTTTTGGAAATTTTTCAATTTTTTTCAAAATTCTCCCCTTCCGAAAATCACCTGAACACGTCTGTCCCGGCACATCCCTTCTCTCCTAGACCCGGGTTCTTCCACACAGACTGCAGGCCTTGGTGTCTGCTTCACACGCCCTCTGCCAGACGTAGTCGTAGCCTCACACGATCTTTCGCGTACTAGGTTGCCGAAGACGAGCTCTCTGCCGGACGCATTGTCCTCTGCCGTACAAGGTCTGCTGTCTGCATGTCTAAGTCCAAGTCTTACAGAGACAGTTTCTTGCAGAGACCGTGTCCGGCAGAAACTCCTTGTCAGTTTTCGGAGGGGATAATTTTGAAAAAATTAAAAATTTTCAAAAAATCAAAAAACGCTGGAAATTGTCCAAAAAGCGCACAAAACCAAAAAATTTGCGAATTTTGAACTTCAAAATTTGTTTCGAAAATTTTGAAAAAATTTTGTTTTCTGCGCGTTTTAGACAATTTCCAGCATTTTTTGACTTTTCGAAATTTTTCAATTTTTTTCAAAATTCTCTACTTCCGAAAATTACCTGAACACGTCTCTGTCCCGGCACATCCCTTCTCTCCTAGACCCAGGTTCTTGCACACACAGACTGCAGGCCTTGGTCTCTGCATCACACGCCCTCTGCCAGACCTAGTCTCAGCCTCACACGGTCACTCGCGTATTAGGTTTCCGAAGACGCTCTCTGCCGGACGCATTCTCCTCTGCCTCACACGGTCTCTGCCGTACAAGGTCTGCTGACTGCATGTCTAAGTCCAAGTCTTAGAGAGACAGTTTCTTGCAGAGACCGTGCCCGGCAGAAACTGCTTGTCAGTTTTCGGAGGAGATAATTTTGAAAAAAATTCAAAATTTTCAAAAAATCAAAAAACGCTGGAAATTGTCCAAAAAGCGCACAAAACAAAAAAATTTGCGAATTTTGAACTTCAAAATTTTTTTCGAAAATTTCGAAAATTTTTGGTTATGTGCGCGTTTTAGACAATTTCCAGCATTTTTTGACTTTTGGAAATTTTTCAATTTTTTTCAAAATTCTCCCCTTCCGAAAATTATCTGAACACGTCTCTGTCCCGGCACATCCCTTCTCTCCTAGACCCAGGTTCTTCCACACACAGACTGCAGGCCTTGGTCTCTGCATCACACGCCCTCTGCCAGACCTAGTCTCAGCCTCACACGGTCACTCGCGTATTAGGTTTCCGAAGACGAGCAGAGAGCCGGACGCAATCTCCTCTGCCTCACACGGTCTCTGCCGTACAAGGTCTGCTGACTGCATGTCTAAGTCCAAGTCTTAGAGAGACAGTTTCTTGCAGAGACCGTGTCCGGCAGAAACTGCTTGTCAGTTTTCGGAGGGGATAATTATGAAAAAAATTCAAAATTTTCAAAAAATCAAAAAACGCTGGAAATTGTCCAAAAAGCGCACAAAACCAAAAAATTTGCGAATTTTGAACTTCAAAATTTTTTTCGAAAATTTCGAAAAATTTTAGTTTTGTGCGCGTTTTAGACATATTTCAGCATTTTTTGACTTTTGGAATTTTTTCAATTTTTTTCAAAATTCTCCCCTTCCGAAAATCACCTGAACACGTCTGTCCCGGCACATCCCTTCTCTCCTAGACCCGGGTTCTTCCACACACAGACTGCAGGCCTTGGTGTCTGCTTCACACGCCCTCTGCCAGACCTAGTCGTAGCCTCACACGGTCTCTCGCGTACTAGGTTGCCGAAGACGAGCTCTCTGCCGGACGCATTGTCCTCTGCCGTACAAGGTCTGCTGACTGCATGTCTAAGTCCAAGTCTTACAGAGACAGTTTCTTGCAGAGACCGTGTCCGGCAGAAACTGCTTGTCAGCTTTCGGAAGGGATAATTTTGAAAAAAATTCAAAATTTTAAAAAAATCAAAAAACGCTGGAAATTGTCCAAAAAGCGCACAAAACCAAAAAAAAAATGCGAATTTTCAACTTCAATTTTTTTTCGAAAATTTTTGGTTTTGTGCTCGTTTTAGACAATTTCCAGCTTTTTTGACTATTCGAATTTTTTCAATTTTTTTCAAAATTCTCCCCTTCCGAAAATCACCTGAACACGTCTCTGTCTCGGCACATCCCTTCTCTCCTAGACCCAGGTTCTTCCACACACTGACTGCAGGCCTTGGTCTCTGCATCACACGCCCTCTGCCAGACCTAGTCTCAGCCTCACACGGTCACTCGCTTAGTAGGTTTCCGAAGACGAGCTTTCTGCCGTACGCATTCTCCTCTGCCTCACACGGTTTCTGCTGTACAAGGTCTGCTGACTGCATGTCTAAGTCCAAGTCTTACAGAGACAGTTCTTGCAGAGACCGTGTCCGGCAGAAACTGCTTGTCAGTTTTTGGAGGGGATAATTTTGAAAAAAATTCAAAATTTTAAAAAAATCAAAAAACGCTGGAAATTGTCCAAAAAACGCACAAAACCAAAAAAATAGCGAATTTTCGACTTCAAATTTTTTTCGAAAAATTGTGGCTCTAGAAGGGGTGGAGTCTGGGAGAATTTACATGTAGAAGTAGAAATGGATGACAGTGCAACATGCTTTTTGTATGTTCTCATATATTTGGCATGCATTTTGTTGACCAATATCTTCCAGGAATGGCCTCAACAGACCCTGAACCAGAGGATAAGGAAGCTTTCATCCAAGCTCAGCTCTACGATTACCATTACAAATCAGCATTGCCAAGCTCATATGTTTGGCCAAAACTGTGAGCAGGTCAGCTCAATAACCCATAACAAAACAGCGCTTACATCTATCTACTCTCTTTTGCTTTATTTTAATTTTGTTCAGCTTGGTAATGCAGTCTAATTTCTTCAAAAACAGAGCTGGTGTAGCTTCCTGTAATTTTTCTGTACAATTATTCTTTTGTGTGGTGTGAACCATAAATTATTTCCTCTTATTTAAATACTGTGCATTGTTGATTATTATAATATAATAATAATAATAATAATAATAATAATAATAATAACTTATGCTATTATGCCTCAGAAATAAGGACATGCAGAAAAATTATTTCATACATTACTAAATAAAAACTGCAAAATAAACCTCTGTAAATAAGCAAGTAAATTAAGCAAACAGATTAATATAAACTGGAATCACATATCCATATGAGATATGTCAGGCAATTTCAATTTATGGTGAGGAAAAAAATATTAAATGTGGTCTCTGACATAAATATTGAAAGTAACTTTTTTGGGCAACTATGCTGAGTAAAGAAAAAGACCACAGCCGACATTACATACTTGACACCTTATATCAAGATCTTTAATTGCATTAATCTCTTATTCTTTAATGTCTTTAACAGAATTTCATCCTTATACCTTACAATATTATTTTAATTCTCAAATGTTAATCTTAACTTCACAAGTTGCTAGCACTGTTTAAAGTACATCTTTAACTAGGCAGGGATAATTATAAGAAGCATGTCACTTTTCTATATGTATCTATTTTACTGTATTCTATGTAAAAAGATTTATTTTATGCATTATATACATACATATATATAATTCGGTTTGGCTTAGTCATTCATACTTTTCTAAAAGCTGTAATTTGTTGATGCTTTTAACTAAAATAAATGCAAAATAATGGAATTTTATAACTTCTTGCTTTTTACAATCATCATCCAGTTATGTACTCAATCCTTTTCATCAAACATGGCCTCTGACTAAAATAAATTTTCTGCAACATAACTGCCAACAACCATGTGTAGTAAGACGGTTCAATAACCCATAACATGTGGGAATAGGGGATTTGAACCCCACAGTATGGTGCCACTGATTGAACTTAAACTCTGAGGAATCTAAATTCTCCAACATATATATTCTAGCTATACACAGATCTCCCATAGGCGATTTTGAAATATTCTTACACAAGTTAGAAGGAATTATAAATTACCTTTATAAACCTAAGGCAGAATCTGTCATTTGTGGTGACATTAATGTTGATTATCTTACTGAAAGCTACAACAAACAATGTCTGAACTCCCTAATAACATTCTTTAATCTCATGTCAATAGTCAACTTCCTCTAGAATTCAAAATTACTCCAGTACTGCCATTGATAATGTTTTTATAGACAGTTCCAGGGCTTTTCTCCTGATCTGTGGACTGTATGTTATGTGACATGTCACCTGTAAGCTCTTCATCAACAGCTTCAATTTCTGCTTGCAACTCTGAACTGTGTGTGAGTTGGTGTGGTACAAACAATCTTTAACATAGCCTCAAAGGAAATAACTGCAGAGATTCATACCTAGTGAATGTGGTGACCAGGACCACCAACGCCTGAAGCACCCTGGAAATCGATTTGACGAGACACGACTACAAAGCATATCAACCGTGATGTCCAAGACAACATTTGCTGTATGTGCACATTCCGCTGGAAAAGTGTTGTGTTCATATGCCTTGCTCTCTGAATAACCAGAATGACCTCATTTTGCAGTTGCTGCAGGTACCATTGGCTTCTTATGGTGGCCTGCACAAAGACCAGTCCAGGTTTGCTGATTACACACCATATTGTACATTTTGCAGTACTGCTCCACAAACTGTAAGGAGTCCCAACAAAACTCACATTTCCACTAGTGTAATGATCATCTGTACCACTTTGATTTTGTAATGATACAATTTAAAATCACTTCACATATGTGTGAAACACTGTCCTCCATGTGTGCTGGCCTGTGCCTTTCCACCACACGTTTCTAGTTGTTGCAGACACTACCATGTAATTCAAACTTCTTCTGGTGCTTGTTGCACGTACATTTTATTACTAACTCTTGTAGCTGTTGAGTCAGCACACAAAAATTACTACCATTGTTATGAACTTGCAATATAATGCCTGTATTATTGATGCAGCATCTACGATTACTTATTATTCTAATCAACTATTTGTAAATGTTCAGGGTCACACACCCTCCATACAGGGCAAAAAAGAGATAGTGGATCTGAAGTTCTGCCACACAATACTTGGACCAAATGTTTTGTATTTATTCTTTTGTATTCAGCCCTATAGTTCCTCATTCTAGATCAGTTTGTCACAACATATTTCAAACTTTAACTCTTGTTCCTAGTATGAAAAGTTATGGAAGGTGGCAATCCTACAGATATCAAACACCTCTAAATAATTAAACATCTTGAAATCTCACACAATATATATTTATTTTGTATGTTGGCCTGTCTGCCTTAATCAGACTGCTGAAGAAAAAAATCTCCATAGTTTGTATTGTCACCTCACAGTCATTGTTTGTATCCTGAGTATATGCTTAAGATCTTGATTTCTAATTTAGAAATCACAACTATAATGTTCTGATATAAAAATCTCATCTCATAGCCTTGGTATACAACAATACATACCATTCTTGAACAATAATACACTTAAAAATTAATAAACATAAACATTATATGTATACACTATAATGCAAGGCTCTAAATAAAGTACAGATAATATGTGACTCTGTAATCACTCCCTATTGTGTTTTAAAGACTCCAAAACAAAATATCAAAATCCCATACTTCAGGTGAGCAAAAATACATGTCTATAAAAAAGGTTAATTTAAAGTATTTAACACAGGATATATAAGACAATTCAAACAAATCAATCACTGATAATTCAAGCAAATGAATTGCTTTAAGAGCTTCTCTTACAGAAAATCCTTCTAAAAGACATCAGTATTATTATGAAAAATTGTCATACTGAATATAAAATGAAACATTCATCCACTTCATCCCATTCTGCAGCATATTAACCTTTAATTTATAGATACATGACAAATGGGAAAATTTTATCCATCACAGCAATTAATCTCTATCACCCCAGAGTTGAAGTCTGGTTAGCAGTCCCAAAGTATGGAAGATTAAGGCTCTTATTCCCATATGATAAAAGTTAAAGGTTAATTTAATCACAAACATCAAACACTATACTGTAGAGAATAATGAATAATGTATTTTTCTTTAATAGATTTAAAACACTGCAACCCTTCAAACAGTAAGATATTTAGAAAACAAATATTATGATATATAAATATATATATCAATCTTGAAAACAAAATTATTACATCCATTTCCAAAACCGACTTATCAAAGTACTGGCTACTGGAGTAGTTTGAGCTTGTCTTCACAGCTATTGTAAATCTAATGTTCTTTTTTAACATATCTGTGTTTAAAATTTATGAAAATATTATACATTAATTACATATTTGTCTTGAATGGTAACTGAACTGCAAGTAACAGTACTTGAACAACACTGACTTTTAAAAAATTGTAAATTTGTTTATTCCTTATTCTGTAAATGTCAAAATAGTTTGCCCTGGATTTGAAACAGTGAAACAATGACAATTTTTTAACTTTCAAAAATGCAATATAACAACACTCAGATTTCAGATTCTTATCCTTCTCTGAACACTGATTACATACTTACACATATGTGATTTGGTAACTATAAAACACTTTTTTTTGGAAGTGGTAGTATGAAAAAAGTGGAGATTCACTTTTTTTCCTGTGACTGCAGGGATTACAAAATTGCTAAAACTGTTGACAAGACCACACTGAGCAAAGTGACTAGAAAGTGTGGCCTCTTAGATTCCGCAAGGTTGCAGCCATCAGATGAGCATGTGAACACACACGAACGATATTCAAGTTGGTCACCAGGTTGTCTGATATAATTGCAATAGTTTCCCAAATCCAAAGATGAACAAAATCGTTTTGTTCCGAGGCCACCTGAAATTGCAGTATTAGTTTAATATCAGCACAGCATGAAGAAATGATAATCATGTCAAGAAACAATACACTGGAAGATAAAATGTTTAACCTTAATTACTGACAGTCTGCTTTTATGTGATTCCCACCCCTCAAGTACATAAATATCCCACTTCTCATACACTTTATTCAATAAAGGTAATATAAGTTGGCACAGGTATAAAGCATGCACTTATGATGTTCCTTGCATACCACCCACCACATACAACTTATTCACTGTCATGTAGGTCACCATTATCCACTGCAGACCTTGTACCTGGTAAATCTACGATGCTTGTATTTGTTTCCATGCCAATGCCATGTCTCCACTGGTAGCAAAGAAATAATTAAGCTATGGCTTGTCTGGCTACATGTTGATAAGAATTTGTATGGAGACTCTCCACTCAGTCACTGTTGCATACAGAGATATGTATAAAGTGCCCATTAATTTTATCCAGTCTTAACCAAAACTGGATGTTAACAAACTTTTTTAAAACTGCCCAATAACAAATTTCATGAAAATCTGTTACACAATTCATGAGTGTAAGATTTGAGGTTTTCACAGCGGTGAGTATGAAGATTTATGTCTTCTGGGTTGTTGCGCTGTGTAGTCTGGTCGATGCTAACCAACGTTTCAGAGGTCATACTGCCTCCGTCATCGCCCTGATGACCGAGGCAGTATGACCTCTGAAACGTTGGTAAACATTGACCAGACTACACAGCGCAACAACCCAGAAGATAGAAATCTTCCATTCATGAGCGGTTTCATGATGACACACACACACACACATAGCTATCAAAGCTATCAAAGTGCCATTTTGCAACTTGGTGCCTAAAAATGGAAGATGCCTCATCACATATGCCAACCATTCAGATTACAGTATGCATGTATCATGTACAGGCCACAGTGGGTAGCAGTGTCCACACTTACAAATCCTGCACACACTGAGAAATTTAAGAATAATAACCACAATGTTTAAAAGCCTGGGATAAAAATAAATGGTAACAGTAAACATGTTAACCTGTGCCAGGGAGTTATTTTCTCATATACAGAGTGAATGTTCATTGCCTTTGAATCTATTATGTCCTGTAATCCTACACAACCTAATGAAGTCTCTTGTGTTGGTCTTCTTTCAAGCACTTGTTACAGAAATATAGTGCTACTGAAATGTATGCTGTGCATTAACCAACCAAGAGCCAGATACTAGTTTTAATTATATAGCACCTTTGTAAAAACATTGTAACAGACTACAGTCACCTTCAGAAATTAAGGCATGTAATAAGTCACAGGACAAAGGTAAAAAGAAAAAAATATATAAGGAAGGAGTAAAGAAAAACCACCCATTGTTGTATGAAATAAATACTAATACTTTCAAGTAAGAGTGTGTAATGCTTGCTGAGTGGGACTGCAGAAACAAAACAAAATTTCAAGGCACTGAATATTCACCCTTTGTGTTTTATTCTGAATACAGTGAAACTTCACAAGTACCATCCTTCAAAAAGGTTGTTTCACATTTGTGATGCTTACTTCATGTGACCCAGTCTTAATTCAACAAAATATGTACATTCTACAGAACAAATTCAGTATGCACATTAGCAGCATTTTTATTTTAAAATAAAGTATCAGTGCAAACATTACTTGCTTGAAACATTAATTGACCTCATCTACACAATCATCAGCCACGTGAGTGTCACAGTTCAAATGAAACCCATTTGGGAATTGTTCTGAGTAAAGTAGTGGAGGCCATTAATAATCTATATATGGGTCTTGAGGCAGGCATCCAACTGATGCACTAGCTCATGGATCCCCTCCACAAAGAACTCCCTGTTCTCCTGCTGGAATCACCACAGCCCTAACATCTTCATCTGACCTGAATCTACAGCCTTCTCGTGCTTTCTGGAGAAGGCCAACCACACGGTTCAAGTTACAAGGTGACAGGTCCAGGCTGTCTGGGGAATAATTGAACACCTTCTAGTGCACAGAGTGGAGCAGGTCCTGGACAGTTTAGACCATATGTGGACTGATAATACTTGTGACATGTAATGTAGCTTATTATGAACCAGGTATCTCAGTCAGTATAATGACTGGCTATAGGCTGGCTGATCAGGGTTTGATCCCCGACACAGGCAGAGGGTTTTCTTACAGCCTCTTCATCCAGACCAGTTCCAAGGTGCACCCAGCCTCTTGTCCAATAGGTACCAGGGCCCTTTCCCAGGGGTAAAGTGCAGCTGGAGCATGCTACTGACCCTTCTAGTGCAGAGGTTAAGAAAGAGTAGGAACTATGCCTCATCTGCCTAAGTGCCAACAATGGCACATAATGGGATGGCAAAAAGAACAAAAATCCACCTATTAAATTTAACTCAACCAAATCTGGTGGCCAGAGAAACAGTGGTCATTCTTTATGTAATGTACAAAAAGTTTAAGTTTTGGTATTTTGGTGATGTTATGAGATGTTTCTCTTCTTACACTTACACAGTTAAATCAAAAACGTTTAACAGACAATAATATACAAAATTATGATGTTTCAGTCCTATTGTTTTTACTAATAACAAGAATGTGATTAAAAAGCCATGAAGGAGTAAACTGTGCGCAAAAGATGTATTTTATTTTGTATTCAGAGCAGATTTTGTTCCATTACTTCCAGACAAATTTAATCAACTGAAGGCATCATAAATCCACCAGCTAAGACATTTACAACAGCATCAACATTCTTTATTCTTGCTGATGGAATAGTAGCAATTTAACATATACCATAAGGGAAAGGGGGATTTAAACCCCTGCACTACAGGATTGCTGGCTGGACTTCAACTGTGTGGCCAGGTGGTCTGTGCACAGGCAATGACACATGGCTGATAAAAGTTAATGAAGCAGCCATTCATCATGTTATTTTACAGTGCAGCAGAAATAAGTTTGAATTGTGAACACTGTAAATTTATACTAGAAAGTACAAATTTGTTTAGTTTTTTAAACTGTCACTATTATAATAAGTGACTGCTAGCCTTCAGTCATATTTCATGGGTTTTCACTGTATTCAAAATCTAACAAATATATTAATTTACTTGTCCACTCAAAATCAAAACTTAGTGAAATTAACATAATTCCTAGATATTGAATTCTCTAAACAGCTTAAATAAATGGATCATTGTTCTTTTATGTGAATCATGATTGTGTAAATCTAAAGATGGCAAGCCCCAACAAGCACTGAATTGTGTGAGCATGCACAAGTACAAACAGTATAGAACATAATGATGTACCTCCATACAGACCAATTGTTTTGATGCAGTAACTCGCCTCAAACACATGGTCACAACTTGTGGCACTGATGGTGCCATCATGAATCATGTAGTCTGTACAGTTGATACTTTTGGAAGATGAGCACTGATAGCAGTCAATACCCATTGCTGATTCCAAAGATGATCATGCCAGCAGCCAGAAGAAATAGCACACTTTTGTTAACATTTAAAACACAATTCCATGCAATCCCAGTGTTATGTTACACAAGAATTTTACAATAACCATGTGCAGAAGCCAAGCTAGAACTCCATCACCAAAGCTGTATGCATAAGGTTATAACTTGCACCACAAAACCCCTGAAGCAGCAATGGGAAACATGATAACTGCCCCTGGCTCTATATTTCATACAAAATAGTAAGTGACGGGAGGAAGACAGAAAATTGTAATATATTATTATTATTATTAGTGTTCAAAAAATGCTATTCCAGTGCAATTTCAGACTGATTCCAGTAATTTTAAAATTTCAACAAAACAAACTGATACTGCTGTTTCTCTGGACTTGATCCATCATTCAATAAACTAAAAATTAAGCCTCTATGTTTTTGGAACTGGCTCTGCTCCCATCTTTAGGTGACACCGAGATTGGAATTAGCCCCTTCTATCGGACCCAACAAAATAATCATTGTCACTTGAAGACGGGAATAGAGACAGCTCCTAAAATTTAGTAGCTTCAATTTTAGAATCAAGTCCAGAGAAACAGCAATACTGATGAAAGGTTTATACAGAAGCAAACCTGGAGAAAACTAAGTGCATGTCTGATCAGCAGAATACAGGACATATTTTATTTGTCATTTATTTAATTATGGTGTCAGTAGTGTATCTCATGTAAGTAACACTATTAAGGTTTATGTAACTCTAAAGGGTTCTAACAATTGTGCATTATAAGCCTTGAACACAGCAGCAGAGCCAGCTCCGTAAGTACAGTGGCTCCATTTTTAGAATACTGAATGATGTATCAACTGCAGACAAACAGCAAAACTGAATGTAACATACCACCATTTGAACTCCCCAAAATTATAAAACCAATTGGGAGTCATCATGCATCCAGCTGACCAGTGTATACCAGGAAAAGGATCACATGAACTGTACACAATACACACACAAGTTAAGTAAACCATTAAAAAAGCAGTACGGATTGGCATGCACATGTTATTAGCTGAAATCTTGTAGAACATGAACCTGAAGAAAAGCTGAAACCAAATACCTACACAACTACTGCCAGCCATGACAAACTTTCAATCTACATTAAAGAAATGGCCATCTTATGCATTTAATCTTATGGAGGTCTGGAGACTCTGTGCAGCATCAAGAAGATGCAATATAGAATGATGTGACATGCATATGCAGTGAGTGACTCTGAAAAAGGAAACTTATCAGTGGTCAGCTTTGCTATCTTGTAATAAACAGAAATATCATCATAATTTGCGTACTTCAACATTCCTCAACCAGTGCACCATCAGTGTGGTTATGCAATGGAATTTCAAATTTAACCTCCTTTTTAATTTACCATAAATAAACCGTGTAATTTAAACAATATTTTGTAAACCACATCCATAGTGACCAAATGTTACAAATGCATCAAGTTTGGCATGTTTGGCTGAAACCATGAGTACACTGTAGGAAAATCTGAACCCATTTGCTTCAAGGTAGTAATGATGCCTGTAATTAAGAGAGTTGTCAGAAGCATTGAAATTACAACTGCCAAAAGCAATATTCCACAGTCGTTCTCCAAACCTTCAAATCGGCCTGTATGTTTGATACAGTACTGTGCCCCAAACACAGCATCACAAGACTTTGGCTCTAGGTCCACATCACTGCCAAGGAATTCATTGCATTGGAATGGATCATCATGACTTGTACTCACACACTGGTAACAATTGATTCCACTTGCTGCAAAATATTAACATTTTAAATGTACCAGTACTAACGCACAACTAGCTAAAATGTAATCAGATCTTCATACTGCAAAGAACTTCTCACTTGTACACATAAACTGAAAATGAAGGACACAGTTGCAAAATATTCTACATTACAAGTAACTCAGTATTAATTACTTAACCAAGTTAGATCTTGTGTAAAATATTACTGACATTGCAATATTGCTTTCAATTAAAAATAACAGTATATGCCACTTTCATTATGCACATACGTGTACGCAGGTTGGCAACATGCCTGATTTGTAGTCAGAAGTATCAACTTTGAATACAGACTGAAGAACCAATTACTGAAACTTGTTTTCTGTGGTTTCCTCAGTCCTTATAGGCAAAGCTGTCATACTACCCTGATCTGTACCACAACCTTCCTTCCTCATCCTTTCCATTTGACCTTGTAGACTATAATAATTACCTCAACTGACACCAAAAACTTTCACAATTAATACAGCATTACAAAACTCTGAATCAACTAATATTCTGGAATTACAGTATAATTCTGGTTCCACAATGACCTGCTGTTACCATTTATCCCAGTGAATATGAAGAATCCCCTTCAACTGAAGAACATTACTCCCAGGTATGACACAATGAACCCATGAATAAGCGCTCATATTGTACCTGTGTGACATGGATCGGCCAGATGACAACTGACATGCTGTCTGTGTTGCTAACAATGTCATAACTAATTGTTGCTAGACAACACCAACTGCAGTCTTACGTGTCAGTGGTAAATGGTGAGATGATCATAGTAAGACTTCAGGCTCTCATAGCAGAAAGTATGATTCTTCTGGGCTATTGTGACATGTCATTGGTAGAAGTTTACTAATGTTTCATAAGTGTTTGATGCCTCCATCATCAGGGCGATGGACCCTCACCATCCTGATGATGGAAAAACAAGCACCTCAGAAAAAGTCAACCAGACCACACAGCACAACCCTGAAGAAAGCAATCAGGATACTTCGTTACTTGGAAAGAAAATGAGGAAGACGAATCTGCAGGTCTAAACAGTGTGACATCAAAACTCAATTACTTCCAGGCTGATTGATGACTTGTCTTCTGGGTGCAACATGTCATCTGGTAGAAGACGACCGGTGTTTCAGGGCAGCTTACTGCCTCCATCATCGCCTTAATAATGGAGGCAGTAAGCACCTCAAGCAAACTTAAGATGTGAGGGCTTCAAAAAATCGGTAAAATATAATTTCGAAATTTCAGAGTCACGAATATTTTACCTAACCTAATACAACCCATACTGATCTGACCTGACCTAAATTAACGCAACCTAACCCAACCTAATTTAACCTAATCCAACCTAAGTTAACCCAAACTAATCTAACCTAACCAACCTAACCTAAACTTACTTAACCCAACCTAACATAACGTAACCTAACATAATCTATCCCAAGCCAAATTAATCACTGAGTATACAATGTGACCATCACATGACCTTCACATATCTATTACCTCTAAATGATATGTGCAATGACAATCAGATTCCTACAGTTCTTTATGTGTATACGTGAGAAAATACTGCTTCAAATGACCTTGAATGTTTTGGGCCTCTATTTCCTAAGTAGTTTGCGTGATGACGTGGTCTTGACATGACCTTGACCTATCCGTGACCTCATTTTGACATCAGAATGGTCAATCAGGTATTTACGGTTTGGCGGAAATAAGCGTGAAAAGATATGACCTTGAGAAGTTTAGAGACCTGTATCTGGCAAACTATTGGGCCGATCTTGTAGTGACTTCCATATGACCTTGACCTATCCGTCACCTCATTTTGACATGAGTATGGTCAACCAGGTATTTGCGGTTTGGCAGAAATAAGCGCCCAAAAATATAACCTTGAGAATTTTAGAGACCTGTATCTGTTAAACTATTGGGCCGATCTTGTCGTGACTTCCATATGACCTTGACCTGTTCGTAACCTATAATACACATAAGTATTCTAAGGCAGATATCAGCAGTTCGGCAGATATAAGCATCAGAAAAATGTACCAAAATTGCCAACGACATATTTAGATGGATCTGTCCAGCACACCCTTAGGCTGATTTGGCCGTGACCTCGACATGACAGTGACCTGACCTTGACAACCAAATGTTATGAATATGGGCAACGAGGTATGTCCAGTTTGGCAGAAATAAGCATCAGGAAAAATGAGTATGAGATGACATTGAAAAATTTAGAAGCGTCCATCCCTGAAACCCGTGGGCTTTGTCATGGCCTTACCTTATGCGTGACCTCAGATTTACATGAGTTTCGTAACTCAGATGCGCACGGTTCGGCAGATATAAGGGTGGGGAAAAATTATCCAGTAAGGACCTTAAATATTTTGGAAGCTTGTATCTGGAAAACCCTTGGTGTAATCTTGTCGTGGACTTCGCATGGCCCTGGACTTTTTGTGACCTTAATTTCACATGAATGTGATAATTCAGTTACTTAGTAAGAAAAAATGACCTTGATATGACCTCGAAATATTTAGAGGTCTGTGATCCGCAAACTATTGGGCTGATATTGTCGTAACCTTGCCTTGACTATGGCCTAACAGTGACCTCGACGTGTTATGAGAATAACCACTCTGATACCTGCAGTTCTTAGTAACACTCAACTAACAAAGAACCGTGTTTAATATCAATAATAAAAATACGACATTATCAATTATCGATACACAAGCGGCAACGTCTGCTTTAAATTCATTCCTTTACGGTAGTTGCTGACAGTGTTTCAACATTCACTACGGCTATACACACACGAACACGACGAACCGTCCCCACAACCCTCGAACACTTCTCGATAGCTCGAACTTCTCGATTAGTTTTCTCACCCCTTAGGAAAATCACGGGTCCTGGTATAAAACACAGATTTCTGAAGAAAAGATGTGGTTCAAAACATTTTCCAATGCAAAACTGCAGTAGTCTTAGCTGTCATACAACGTACAATGAAAATCAAATTATTACAAGCATGTCTTAAGCTGTGGACGTTATGGTTGGCAGCAGAACCAGGGAGCAGAAGGACAAAAATGGCATGCAGACAGACTCATCAATGGAGTAACGAAGAAGAAACTTTATCAAGAGGCATGAATAAATAAGTTGCAGTCGAGGACGTTAAACAACAATATCTGAGGCACTAACATTTATACCAATCGGGATTCGAATAGGGAGTGGGAAAGAGGGTGTTTTAATTGTTCGTTTTACTATTGCAAACTGAGTCAAATGGCATATGTAGAGTTAGAGGGTACTGATACGGGGAACTAATTCTTTTACATTCAACACTCTATAACAAAATTTCCTCCTCGTCATACGAGGGCCGGGATTGATGCTGATAGCACAAATAAAATTCGAGTCCTTTTGAACACGGTAATGTATCTTCGGTTTGTATAAAAAGCTGTAAATTTCTTGACTAGCTAAAGGAATATTCTCAAGAAGGATCTTGATCCACGACGTTATATGAAGTGTAAGTGACGTGTTAACTTATGTCTGGGCAAGCAGTAATGGTTCAATAACAGAAAAGTATCTGTGGTATAGCAAAACTGTGTTGAAGTCCTGATAGAGAGCACAATTGTTACTCCATTCTACTTTAAAACAACTTAAAACGCGAAATAGTTTACTTTTCTTTTCTTTTTTGGTGTCTTACTTCCATTACACACTTCCATTTTTAATTTGTTCATGCTGTGTTTCTTTCTTTCCTTCATAAATTAAGGGTAAAAAATAGAATTAGACACACTAAAACATAATGTAATAAACACTGGGAAGTAAAATGTTCTGCATATTCCAGGGGAATGTTTAACGGTTCAGTGAAATATGCATCCGTGTTCAATTGAGAAACCTGTCGACTCAGCGTTACCCACACCATTTTTCCGACGTCAAGAGGACATCGATTGACTTCGAGATGGGTGTACTTTGATCGGCATATTTGGCACAAACAAAGCCGTCAGTCTTTTATGAATGTCGCATAATAACCAAGCAAATTAGAACTCCAATCTGTCAATGAGCATCAAGTAGTATACTGCGTTACAGCGTTTTTGGCCGCTGAACTTTGTGAATTGGAACCTCGGAGCGAGTCACTTACCAGAAGTTTACTGGCAGGGATGACAACAGGCCGCGTACAATATACTCCAAATAAAATATCACCACGGTATGTAACAGAGGAAAGTCGATTTCACTACACAACACAGCACTAGAAAATTAACAGTGCAGAAAGTATTAGATAATTTTATCTTCTTCACAACTCTTCGGTCCTCTTCCAATTCTTCCAATCCTCACAGACCATCCATCGCTTTCTGACATATCACTCGATTCAACACTACCGCTGCTGCTGTCACTCCATTATTTTCAATTATACATATTATATATAATATATATATATTAGTGACTTAGCGTGACCTCCTTTGAAAGCGTGACGAGAGGACACCTCAAGTGTTAAAACATCACCAAGATTTTAAAAGCGTGACAAAGCACACCCGTGACGGCGTGACGAGATGTGGCCATAAGTGCCGAAACGTGACGAATATTTTCAAAACGTTACCGAATCTAACAAACTAACCTAAACTAACTAAACCTATCCTACCCTAACCCTTAATTGGAACACATCGGGACGAGAACACTTGGCCCAATTAAGCGGCTGCCCCAATTATACGAAGTTCCACGTAAAGAGTTAAAAATGTTTGTTCTTTAAGATTTGTCCCAAATAAACGGCTGTCCCGATTAACCGATGGCCCAATTAACAGGAATCTACTGTACTTTAAGCCCGATCCACTTCTCAAATATGAACGACAATCAACTCAAAAGGAAATTGGACTACATGCAACACAGACTAATATAATCGCAAGACATTATAGTATTAACAAACTTATTTATGATTATGTTCTATCTACTAATTAACTGGAGTACATACGTACGTATCCTTTGCGATGGCATACTACTACCTCAGTTGCATTTGTTATTTTATTGCAAATACAAATCTACTTTTGCAGAAACATCTTCGTTTCACACCCACATAGGAGAAAGTCAAATGACGTAGTTAGCAAACAAACTGCCCTCATGCACATTTACTGCGGACATCGGCGTGACCTCTCATTATGGGCTCATTTTATGCGCAAAGAACGCATGACAATATCCAATTTGTCTCGTGCATGGATGGACAATATATACAAATAACAGAATGCGTATCAATTATAGTTTAAAAAGAACTTATCAACTAACAATGCTATCTGAATAAAACAATGTAGAAATACACCTTAGGGTTCGGTAAGCCATCTAGTTAGTTAGTTAGAAATAAATGGAAATAGCATTTAAACAATAATCGAAAAGTCGACGAATAACATGAACTTTGGAGCCAATGGGGCAAAAATAGGCCAATTGGCATAAACCCTGTAGATGATGATTATAACAACACTATAACGTAATCAACACTGTTTTCTGGGATGTTGTGTTATTCAGTCTCGTAGAAACTGAACGACAAATATGCTTCACCCTCATTCCCAAGGTCAGCCCCCAAAACACCACAAGTGCACACATGTCCATTACCAACAATTCTGTAATTGCAAAAAGTCGCTTTTTTTACAATTTCTCCCTTTTCCCCCTTCTTTGGATAGCATCCCATCTGGATTCAGATGACATGGAAAAAAGTTAAATAACAAATTCAATCATATTCGGTCTTCAAAAAAATATAAGGTCGCTCCTTGACATTCGGTGCCCTGCCGCGGCGATGTCAGGTCGAGCCACAATACCCTGCCTATTCCGTCAGTGCCAAAAACATTGCTTGGATGAAATACTGTGAAGTCTGGCAGACACTAACCAACGTTTTTGAGCAACTTACTGCCTTCATCACCAGGGTGACTGCTCGGTGCTACATCCCACACGTAGGCATCACATTCGTCGCCGTGAGAACCTCAAATATCCGGCCAAAGTCTGTTCACATGTGTAAGTACGTCCACGATTAAGTTTGTTCATAGTTACATAACATCACGAAACATAAATTCTGGAAAATTTCGGAGTAGCAAACTGTTTTTGTCTTGTTTAATACATTAATTTATTACGCAATCTATTCTGAGATAATTTGTACTATGCAGGACATCCAACCTATCATGACTACCCTAGGAAATGTTTACTTCAAGGAATTTATGCTGGGGTTATCTACATTGAAGAGGTCAATAAACAAGATAATGTTACTGAATGTTCACAACAAACACTAGCTACATATACTAACCTTATAAAACTACATATTAATCAGTTATCTTTTTTTGTAAACAAATTATTCATTTCATGGTAGATGCAGTTCTTTTGTACACGATCGAAAGGCCTATTTTATCACATATTTTCAACTTTTTCGAAGTACCATGTATATTAAGAACAAAACCAATCCTGAGGCATAACATGACTAACCCATGTCTTAACATTGTATGAAACATGTACACATACAGAATAACTTACCAGTGTTAAACAGAACTGAGAGTAGAGCAGATATTTTCACAATGTGACTAGTGAAGGTAGCCACACCCATCCTTATCTACCGAAATATCTGCAAATGAAAGGAAACTGAACATAAATTCACCTGTATGTAACAAACACACCTACAGCATCCACTTTGGAATGCAGGCAACCAAACACTGTTAGTCGACTCTCTGTCGGCCAATAACAACAAACGTGCTGCCATTGGAAACACCAATCAAAATCGTTGCGTGCTCAGGTACAACAACACTCGCGGAACATTTAAAACGAGCAAAAGCACACGCATGGATATCAAAGGAAGAATGCCACTAGTTTGGAGAAGGTTTAACTAAAGCTTCATATCAGACAAATTATATATAATATTTTCGAATGCTAGTTCATGATTTAAAAATGACTCACTCTATTAGGTCAGCCAGACACTTCTCGCCAGACGTTGTTATTGTCTACTGAAGCACCATGATCATCCTACCCTATGATGTATTATGAAGAACGCATCTACGCATGCTCCGATTCATAAACATGTTGGCAACGACTGGTATCTTCTTCGACCATTATGAAATAGGAACATCACAGAATGACAGGGTAAATCATACCGTATTAAAACTGTACTTGACTGAAATACAAAATATGAACAATGTCTTCAGTAGTACAATAAAAAACCTTTACCCTAATTTTTGGCATTTCAGTCTTTAATGCCTATTTTTTTGTTGGTATGGTGAAGGGTGTATGAATCCCCCTCCAATAACTTTAATTCATTTATGTACATAGAAGATATAAGGTGGCTATATTGGGTCTCTGGCCTTCTGTCATGCATGAGCTTTGGTTGTTGCCTTTCCTAATAATTCACCTGTTGTGATAGTTAAGTCTGCAGAACTATTATAGAGTTACTTTTCTGTTATATGATATGCCAAAGTGTTCCCCATAGGCTCAGATATATTCCCTACACCTTCTAAACAGATTGTGCCTCACATGCTAATCTTTAGGCATACGGAACACTTCAAGATGAAGGATTTCCCAGAGTTCTTTTGTGTGAGGATTGCTTCAACAGACTTTCATTCTTAAATATCACTCAGAAGACTAGGCAATGATGGAAGGATATTAAAATGGATCTTAGGGTAAAAGTGTTGAGGGTGGAGACTGGATTCATTTGGCAAAGAATAGGGACTTGTGATTTGCTCTTCTGACCATGGTAATGAACTTCTGGGTTCTATAAATAATTACAATACTCTTTTAAAGGTACAAGGGGTTCAGTAACATAACCTGGATGGCTTTGTTAACTCCAAGTCCACATGGTCCAACAGTGAATCTCTATTAATTATGTCTGTTTAGACAAGTCCAAATTGAACGCTGGCCAGGGTGACCAATTTTAACTAAGCCACTGTTTTAGTTTCACATTTCATACAAAGTGAAATGGTAAATGATATAAATTTTGTGTGTTAAGACAGGATTAGGCCTAGGGCTAGTAAAATGGGCATGTGTTTTTCTTCTTGTTTTCTATATTAAAGTAAGCCTTTTAATCACAGAATTACTGAATGTACAGCATATACATACAAAATTAGATAATGTCAGTACATTAACACAACATTTACATGTAAATATATCATAATCTGTTTAAGTAACATTAAAATATAATTACAATATCTAATGGCTGGTAAATTATGAACATGAGATAGCTTGGAAGTAACAGACATAACGCATAAATAAAAACTTAACTAAAACTTTGTTACACCTGCAGTCAATTTTTACAAAATCACTTAAAAACCAAATAGCATAAATGAATAACAATTTTAACTATTCCTTTGCCTGCAACTTATTCCAGTACATGTTTCTCAATTACAGATTCATACTGTACTTCAATAAATATTAAACTAAAGTATAATTGTGTTAAATAACAGAATATGCACAGTACTGGTGGTTATTCAGAGTCCACTTTCCTTTATCAAGTGCACTACAACAAAGTCAAGCTTCAACACAGTCAAGCTTTAACACTATTTTTGTATCTAGTTTGCACTCGTACTTTCTGAACAATGAAAGATCATACATTGACAACACACACGGTAAATCACTGAAATTTCTGTTGCAGCTTTTGCTGTTTCCAGCGTTCAACTCCTAATATCCTTCCCGTCCTTTGAATTCAACAATGACCATCCATGAAACCATTGGTAAATTTAAATTTCATCAACTGTATCCTCTTACTAATATAGCCTCATAGCTAAATCAGCAAAATGTGGTATGGATACATGCGTTCAGTATGCACAGAAAATTTAAAACATTCTGATACAGAAAATCTTAATCATGTGGTGCTGACAATAAACACAATAAAGCAAATGCAGATTATTACATATTTAAACTTCTTAATGTGCTTGAATGTTATCCACACTTGAATGTTTGTCACCTATTTTAAACATAATGACAAGTTATATAAATAACATCAACTGTCACTTCATGATTCTCACACATGAAAATGGCATGTCATTTAGGAATATAATTTTACCAAACATGTAAGTTAAATGAAATACAAATCTTTGCACTGTGTAGTGTAAGTTAGTCATGTTCTCAAACACACTTGTTTCATATAGAAGTAACTGTTATATTGCATTCAACAAGTATTCTTAAGATCTGTTAATCCAGCTCATGAAAGGATCATACTGTAATATTGATTTCAATATCAATCAACAGTTACATCATAACAATTACTTCTTTCAAAGAATAAAAACAAGTGGTAACATTTTGGAAGAAGTGATCACAATGGAAGGAAAAGCCCAGAGTTACAACAGGCTGAACAATTACAAAATTGTACTTCACATATAAGGCAATATTTTAATTTTCTATAACTTGGGTAGACAAGCTGTTCATAAGACATCATATAGCAGCTGTGGTACCCACTGTACCAGTGAAGATGCCTCACTAAATGAATATATCATAACATATTTTTAGTTCAGAACTTCAATTCTGCCAGCCACTTTCTCCCCCATTTCCTGCGCAAAATCTTTGATAAAGTCCTATGAGGTACATAAAATGGGATTTATGTTTCAAAGGTTATAATCTTTAAAATTTCCTTCCCAGAATTCACAAGGAACACCAATTTGTTAATTCCAATAGCAGAGATATAAAGTACATCTTCTATTTTCTTAAGATGGCTCCCAAGATTTATATTCAATGAACACTTTTATAAATCACAAACAATTATTCTTGAAGAAGCAAGCAATAGGAACATTAAAATAATGAGTAGGCCTATACATATGTTATGCTGACCATGTTATCATAGCAGTTGTCCAGTTTCACTATTATTACTTAAAGATGTATCCATAGAGCAATGTTCAACAAACATATAAATGTTAAAACACCAAGGTTCTTTCTGAAAGTTACAAATTTACAGGTAATGCTAATAACACTGTGTGCACACAAAAACAATTTGAATACACTAACTCTATACAATATCGATCAGTACACATAGTTTAATATATGTACTTTGAAACAATGAATAGTATGGTGGTAAGAAATAAGCAATAAACATATTGTTTTCTTCTAAGAAACCATGGAAGTCATGAACATGTTCATTTCTTTTAATAACAGTAATAATAATATTTATTATTATTATTATTATCCCATCTATTCACCACTTTATGGGGTATGTACTTCCATGTACCAGAGACAGACCTTGTCCCTAAGGTACATAATAATAATGGTGGAAGTGATGATGATGGTATAATAATTCTAAAAGTGGTGAGCATGTACATGACACAATGTTATAACTGGAGATATGATAAAATTCAATTTACTTACAGCAGCCATAAAATATATAACAATAAACCTATACTGCAAGTGAATTATGATGGAGACACTAATTCACTTAAAAATTATCACTGTGGAAGTAAAACTCTCTGACTTCTGCCATCCCAGTACTCTAAAACTGTATTTGGTTGGTAAAAAACCTGTGTCTTAATCTTGTATATCAAAATGTTACTATAAATATGGTATTTAATATTCCCGGTAACATTTATGTTCTATTTCATACATCCAAACATGTTATCCATTGGTAAATTAGCCAAACATAGCCATACAAGATTCCCACAACCCATAATAGTGCAATAATTTCAACCAAATTGTATGGGGTTTCATTACAGACATATAAATACTATGCACAGCCCAACAACAAGTTGATAATTATTTCTGTGCCATTTCTAAATTCTACAGCCTACTGAATATGGAATCAAATTTAAAAGCACAACATTCATGATATAAATATTGTATACAAGTACAAAATACAAAATATTTAATAATATATAACATTTAGGTTTAAGACATGGTACTTTGAATTCAAAAGTTTCAAATGTTCTGTTCCCATGATTATGTATAATGGCTTCTACAGCAATGAGTCATAATTTTTGGAAAAGAGATTGCTCCAGGTTGAAAATTATTTTGATAATAAAATCACAATGTCATCATTTCAAGTTACAGAATTCACTGCCAACATTTTTTTATAATGTTCTCCTTCAAAAATTTACTTCTGCAACAATAAAGAGAAAGTTTATATTAATTTTACAACTTAAATCAGATTTGTTATCAGTGCAAAGTGCCATAAAAATTATCACATTTCGTGATTTACCAAACTCCAGCAGTACATCAATTACATAACACCTTTTTTTTATCAACATTACTGCAAAGATAACACTCCTCAGACTTCTTCCCCAGCTACTTTAATTTTGTAACCTGTCAATACCACACAGACATGTACAAATAAAATTTTGTGTTAGAGTTGTTCCAGTGGACAAGAACACGCTTCTTTTATGTGCAGCTTCAATTTCTGCAAACTATGTATTAATAATACTTTATCAAATTACTGAACTGGTTGTGCAATTTTAAACCCATCACATGCCAACAATCATTTTCAGTAGTCTTTGTATGTCTAGCAAGCTGGGAACATTTACAAAAACATTAGAGTAATATTAATATTCATACTAATACAGTTTTCTAAAATTAATTCATACATCAAGATGATGTATGGTATTTCACATTTTACTTGTCCATCAGTTGGGCTCTTGCTTATGATTTCCATTACTGTAGTTCAGGAAATGGCTGAACAGAACAGTAAGTCATAAAATGCTAGCTTCTACAAGCTGATGAAAATAATTCTGTAACACATGGAGTCTGGTAGAATAAACCAATGGGCCCCA
This sequence comes from Zootermopsis nevadensis, assembly GCF_977971745.1. Taxonomy (NCBI): domain Eukaryota; kingdom Metazoa; phylum Arthropoda; class Insecta; order Blattodea; family Termopsidae; genus Zootermopsis; species Zootermopsis nevadensis. The sequence continues at coordinate 10,229,888 of NW_028259162.1, forward strand.
ATGATGGAAGCAGCAAGTACCTCTGAAACGTTAATAAACTCTACGACACCATGGCATACAACCCAGAAGAAAGCCATCTTTATTTTAAAACACTTGCTTCACAAATGACAGTAGGCATTACTGAAGTTTTTAGTACCTTTCAAGTACTCAGTTATAATATCATTGTTTCAGAATATTCTTAATCTCAGAGTACCTAATAACCAACTCCTAAATATCAATCTAGACAAGCATATAAGCCTTAGAACTTGAAGCATTTGTTCCTGCAGGCCAAGGTATCATGAACTGCACATATTTGTTCTTCAATAAATGTGACGAAGCAGAGATTATTGTATCAAAAAAGTACATTATTTTTTTAATGTACTTACATATTATATATTAACTAGATAATGTTTATGCTTGGTTAATTATTAAATAAAACAATATAAAGCAAACTTACTTGTAAATTACTACTTGAATTAAAAAGTAAATTATCCACTAGTACTAAGAGTGTCCTGTCTCATAATCAGGAAGGCAAGGTTATGGAAATCTGAATTTTCATATTTTCATGCTATTCTAGATATGATAAAATGTAGAAGTCATGACCCCATACTTATCCTCCACACATCCACTTACTGTACCATTTAACTAACAAGAAACCTCTCCTTTCTTCTCAATAATATAACTTATTACAAAATTCATTATCAGAGCCAGTGAAAACTGCAGAAGGCAACCATCTGATGACAATAATAACTGATTTGCAAGTATATCTATATACAATTTTTAAATAGACCTTTTAGAGTTTTTACTGTAATACATTTTTAATAAGAGTCTTGGGAGTAAGCCAAGCACTTTCCAATACCAGAATAAAAACAAACTCACTAATGAAATCAAATGACCTCTTAAATAGCAATAATGGTGACACTAACTTGTGTCCATAAATTTTAGTTACAGTAATCAAGAGATGTGACCTTTCAACACTGGCATAACAGGCATTAATAATTGTCACTCACTGATCACTGCAAAGTATTTAACATTGCAGTCTGAAATACACTGTTACACAAAGGAATATATTTTATAAATACAACAATTCATTATCATTTCATTCTACACTGAATACATAAAAACATACTGAATCGATGATTTCAAAAACAACATAAGTCAAGAATCACAAACTCTTCAGGAGACAAAAAAAAGTGATCAGAACTTCTAATTGCATTGATAAGAAGTACCCATATTCAGAAAGTGCAGGGAGTGTTTCACTGAATGTTTAAGCTCCATAAAAACCCTTTTCAAACCAGGCTTATTGCATATACTGTTATTATTAATTACTATTAGAAAAAAATTGTGCATTTGTATTTTATATTTTAGTTATACATAACTTCTGCAATACACACCTAATTTACATAAGGAATAATGTATAGCATATTATTATAGTAACTCATTAAGCAATGCAAAAAAGGCACATAAAGAAATAATAAGGCTATGTGCAAAATAAATTAAATTCAACTTTAAAATGGGTATAACAAATCTAACATAAGAAGTATGTAAGAAAAAAACAGGGAAAGAAAATCATCCACAATTTTATAAATTTAGTTTTGCATCTCTGTATTAAGCCAATTTCTTGGGTCAGCCACTCTAATAAGAATCCTAAGCTATGAAATCAGTAGAAACGTGGCTTACTCTTTCAGCTTCTTTATGTATTCCTGCTTTATAATGTTAATTAAGAACCATCCTCTGACAACACATTTGATCTACAAACAGAGGTAAGCTGACCTCTAGGCAGCCCTACCAGGCTTACACTGGTCAAAAAATTTTCTTTTTTACAATGTTCATTTTCACAGCAAACTTTAAAATAAAATACTTTAATTTATTTGTTCTGCCTGTCACAGCTGCCAATTCACAGAAAGAACACAAACAGCATTAGTCAATGACTTTTGTTGTTTCTCTTTCAAATCCTGAATACCTGAATTTAAAAATTTAAGAGGCTGACAGAATTCTCTTGATTTCTGCAATGTGTAATTACTTTCATAGAACACATTCAATAAAGTAATTTGATTTTGAAAAAAGTCACTTACATTGTTTCTGCAATCATCAATTCAATTTTGAAACAAAACTACAATCTGAAATATCCACAAAATTTTAAACTAACATAAACACTTAACAGAACAAGTTTTCCAATGTAAGGTTAACTCAATGTAACCACTAGCTCTTCAAGCAACTATGTTAAATATCAGTCTGCTTAGGTATTAATACTATTTATGAGGTACATTCCCTGTTTTATTTGGAATTTTAAAAGCAATTTTGTAGTATTCTACACAGTATACAGTAACTATAACTGTTAAAAATGAGAAGACCACAATTTTCTTGATATTTTTACTCAGAAATAAAGTAATTTATTGATTTCACCTAAGATATTTAATTATAACTCCATACCAAAAAATAATGTTTACAGAACAAAAACTGATTCAGACTTACATATATTTACAGTACCAATGGTTAAGTGTATATATTTAACTACAAACTGATACTTCCTGCCACAACAGGCCTATGTGTGTGTATGATTTTAGAATTCCATAATTGTGTTGTATCAGATGAACACTATGCTTCTGTACATATGATGCTGCTGCTATATTTCTTTCCATAAATTCTGTATGACAATAAATACAAGTCTGTTTAAACATATACCTAAATAATAATAGCCATTATAAAGACTGTAGCATAAATGCAGATAAAAACATTAGGATCTTGAATGTAATCCACAACAATATCAATTTTTGAGAATGTATGAACATCAGATTTATCAAAAAGTGAAAATATGTGATCCTTTTCAAGTGAAAAGCAATGTTAAAGCTTTATATAACCAATTTTGTGAACTTTCATTGTGTAAGACAGCTGACTGAATCAACTACACAAATTTGTCCCTTTAAAAATAATGACTAATCATGTTACTACATATAGTAAAATTCAAATGAAACAAGTTAGGTATATTCAAGACATGAATATGTGTAAATGTATGCAAGTAATCAGATTCAGGATTTAAGCCTTTTAGACATATCCATTAACTGGCAATTACACAAGCAACTGGATCTTAATACACAATCACAGCAAAGGGACTTCTCTTTCTTTAGAAGAAAACCTGCATGTACTGAATGTAAATTACAATTAAAAATCTTCTCATATATAAGTAATGTATAAATACATTAAATATAAACATAATAGTTTATTTAAACAATTTAATCTTTAAACTATACATCTTTTAAATGGTATATTGATAAACTTGTAGGATATCACAGGATGCTGTTTCTTCCTTGAGCAATGACTGGCACTGTCAAAGAAACTTTGATTTTAATTTCTTTCGCTTTTTTTCTAGTTGTACAAATTGGTTTGATTCACTTGACAGAGCTTGAAATCTGCTAATAGATGTTGTAAGACTTCTCAGTGAGACTTTGCCATTTTTTCTGCCTGAATCTGTATTTTTCCTCTTTTGCAGTGTCTTAATAGGTAACAAATGTGGGAACCATCCCTTACCCTGTTTCTCAGATTTTGTACTATACTTGACTTTACTGCCACTGCCAATACACTTAGAGTTAGGTACGGGAGCTCTAGTGACAGGTGTTACTGGTTTAACATTACTATTTTGTGGCAATGGCTTCTTCCTTGTATGTTTTCCCCTTATCTTTGGAGAGTTTTGATATGATGAATCTAAGGATACATTCTGATTTGAGTCCCAGAGAATATCCACTTTCTGGCTCAAAATAGGAGATTCAGCATTATCAACCAAGTTCAATGACTTCATATTTACATCATACTTGTTACTGAACTTTTTTTCCTTACTTACCTTAGTCACGCAAATGTCTTTACGTTTTGCCTTGTTTTTTAAAACTTCACTTTTAAATGAAACTTCTGAAAGAGGCAAACTCCTACAGGTATTTTCAGTTTTAAAAGAAGACATTTTTAAACGCTTTGGACCTTGTTTAACAACAGTTTGATCTGATATAATCTTCTGTTCATCCTTTGCACATCCAGTTTTATTAACTGATGAACAGGACTTAGCATTCATGTTTCTAATACCAACTTGGTTGGACCCTTTCTTTCCTCTACATTCTGATATACCCTTGGCTGAACGCACTTCTGAAAAGGTACGTTCCTCTTGACTTCCTCCTTCAGATAGCCTTGTTATACTTGACCTTCGAAACTTGGAAATACGAATGTTTGAAGGTGAGGAAACTTGAATTCCTTTCTTTGCCACTGCCACACTTCCTAGAGCTGTGATTCCCTCCATCCTTCCTGTGTTGATGCTACCTTTCACCATTTTGGAACCACCTCCCAAGGAACTTATGGTTGCACACTTGCTCTGAACAACCAGGACTTGTTTTAACACCCCACTGCTAGAACTCTGAGCACTTTTTAATTTCTTAGGTGTTCCTGAATAACTCTGTGAAGAGCAAGGTCCAATGTTCTCTTTAGGTTCAGTAAAAGCTTTGGTAACTTTTACACAGGAAGATGACTGTGAACATGAACCAGTCTGAAAACTGGACATGTTCTCCTTTCGTTCAGAATCTTCACCAACATTTTCAATAGTACCATTCACAGATTTTAGATCTGCATGACACAGAACACCAATGTGTGAACTGCTGGAAACCTTGATAGGACCAGTCTTAGACTCAGAAGACTTGGTAACAATAGGAGCAAGACGTCGGGTCCGCACACAGTTTGTATCAGGTTTGTTGGTTGTTAGACGACTCTTACTGCTTGAAGGATGCATGAAGCGTGGAGGCACCCCAATAGACATTCCAGCCATACCACCAACCTGACAAAGATGAACCCAATGGGTTGTGTCTCCTGTCAGTATGCAATTCTGGGGATTGATTTCAAATTAAATAACATTTCTGTCAATTGTGGAAACAAGAAAATTATGAATAAATTACAATGAATATTATGGACAGAAAATGTAAAATTTAAAGGAAGCATCAACTACCAAACAACGGAAATACTTTCTGTTATATGTTACATATATACATTAATTATTTATGGTGAAATGGATGTATTTTTGTAAATAAAGTAATGCTAAGAATTTCACTCATGCAAGCACTGATTACTACAAAGCATACATTTTCCTTAAATGTCATGTTCTTTACTTTAGGAGGAGGGAGTAGAAGAGTAGGGGCATGTCAAAGGGTTAATTTAGATTTATAAAAGCAGAGGCAATATTAACCACCTCACAGTTTTTTCCCTCAAAAACATACAAACAAGAAAACTACATAAAACCACAAAAATCACACCTGCTGTTAATGGATCCATTTATACAGGACTCACAATTCAATTATACCTATTTCTACATTACCATTCAGTAAGAAAAATTAATAGTGTTCTGCATAAAATAAGTGGCCAGGCACTCTCACCCAAACAAAAGTTATTATTATTATTATACGATTACATCACTCAGACGCATAAGGATGCTAAGCTCAATATACTGTACACCTGTCTATACTCCAAATATGAAACACATTATGGAGCTTTCAAGTATGTGCGAGTACCATTTCAATTTGAGAAACTGATTTACAAAATGGTATGACTAAGATAATACAATTCTTGAAAAGATATACAGTGAGTTCTTTTAACAGCACAGCCATAAAGCATACTTTACAGGTCAGCTGCCCTTGATGGACTAGTGGTTAGTGTGCTCGCCACTAGACCCAAGGTTCGCGGGTTCGATGGACTTTAAAGGGTGATAAAAATCCGTAGCACAACTTCCTTCGGAAGGTAAGTGAAGACAGCGTTCCCATGTCGTACATTTGCCGCTTGTAAAAGAATCTTATGATGAACTGGGACAGCTCAGTCAGTATAGTGACTAGCTACGGGCTGGACGGCCTGGGTTCGATCCCCGATGGGGGCAGAGGATTTTTCCTCTAGCCTCTGCGTCCAGACCGGCTCTGGGGCCCACCCAGCCTTCTCTACAATGGGTACCGGGGGTCCTTTCCCGGGGGTAAAGCCGGCCGGAGCGTGATGCCAACCACTCACCCCCATCTAGTGCCGAGGTTTGACACCTGCTCCCATTGGCTAGGGGCAGGCTACTCCATCAACGGTCTGGCTCCTATAAACCTAGCCTCACACACCCAACTGGCACATTTATCACCCTGATGACGGAGGCAGTATGACCTCTGAAACGTTGGTAAACATCGAGCAGACTACACAGTGCAACAACCCAGAAGATAGAAATCATCATACTCACTGCTGTGAAAACCTCAAATCTTACAACCTTTCAGGCACCTGTGTCTGGGCATGGCCTTTCCACTATTCACAATCCCTACACTGGTCACAATTTCTCCTGTCAGCTGTGACAAACAACTCTCAACTACAACTCCTGTTCAAAATGTCTGAAATGAAGACATGGTGAAATACCTGTATTTACACTTCTTGGTTAGATAAGTGACAGATGCTAAATCACAGTTATGCTGAGTACAACCTAGCAGAGCCTCCCTATTCTGATACACAAAATTGTAAAGCCATGATATAGATGGTATGCAACATTAATTTTACATAAATATCGCATAAAAATTGGGAAAAAATGTGACGAGTTTACAATGAAGAGTCAGCAGTTATGATAAGACGAAGAGTGAATATTCACATTTCACTCAGTGTTGTACAAGATTTCCTTTGCGTAGAACAATGATAATTTTATACTAGAGCATTAGGAGTCTTTACATCAAGTAAGATTTCAGGTTCTCATGGTTACAAGTATGATGATGACAAATCTTCTGGGATATTGCACTATGCAGTCTTGTACAAGCCGATTGGCACTTCAGAGGTGCTTACTGGCTCCATCATCAGGATGAAGACGGAGAGTAAGCACTTGAGAAATGTCAGTCAACTTATACAGACAACACAGAGCAATATCCCAGAAGTCTGTTATCTTCATCTTTATATAAATATTATATGAAGTGTAACTCCATTAGGAAGAGTCAAAGGAAATTCAGAAGGACGTTTTCTGGGTCTGAGATACCCACAGAAGAAACACTATTCAGAATCTTGTCAAGACAGTAAGAAGAGCTGGTGCATTAACAAACAGAAAATAAAAACATAAATTTCAAAAAGATAAAAGAAAATTGGAGCTCAGCTTGAGTATTCATGTTGTCTCTTGCGTGTTGTACAAGAAACGGTAGTATCAAAATCGACAGCAAGAATGACTATGAAAGTACTAAAACTACGGCCCCACAAAACAACAGTTGTGCACTCACGGATTGCATCCATGACATCCAGAAACCAGACTTAATTTCTGTAACTGGTATTTGGAGTCAGTGAGGATACTTTAAAACTAAAGCCTATCAAACCAATCAACACATGGAAGAACTCAGAAAATAATTCATTCTTAAGTATCCTACATTTATTTTATTTTTATTTGTAGTATTCTGTCTGACGACAGGTCCATATATTATGAACAGGATCCTTCCAACCTCTTCAGGTTGTCAGGGACCTGCTCATACATATATACATTCTTGGCAGAGATGATCAGAAGTGGTTTGCCATTGCCTTCTTCTGTGTGTGAGTGGAGTAATTGTTGGGATGCCACGGAGAAACCGGGGAAGCCCCCGGAGGAAAATTCCGTGTTGCCTAGACCACGGCCTTGCCCAACACAAGTTATAAATTTGAGCACCACCGGGAATTGAACCCGGGACCCCAGGCTTACAAGGCTAGTGTTCTGACCGCTAGACCACCGTCCTACATATCCAAACAAAATTACATGTGAGCCACATTCTGTTTGGAATGTGTGGGGAATGTATCTGAGCCAATAAAGAACATTTTAAGCATATCCTGTAATATAGGTAAGTAAACTTCACTCTACAATGTTACTGCAGCCTCACTATCATGGCAGCTGAACTGCTAACACAGCTATCATTAGTGTTTGAATATAGTGTAATAATCATGTCTCAGCTTAGGAGCCATAAAAATCTGCCTGTAAAGCTACAACTTAGTAAGGCTCATATCAGATTTCAGAGTTTTAAAGACTTTTGGTCTTTAATCACTGAACTACCATCAAAGATATTCCTGTCCTGAGTTTAGGAAGTCATGCCAGCCTGTATCACTAATAATGAAGAACAGCCAGTGAACAAGATGAAAATAAAAATTATGAACTAAATAAGAACTGAAATCTATATAGCATACCTCCATTTTCTTCATGTAAAAAAAGACTCTTACATCACCCAAAAGCACAAAAAATGACCATGAATAGACAGCTTTCTCCTAGACTATAAACAATAAAATGAGATAACAATAAAGCACCTTCACCATATACATATTTGAAAGAGTTCTAAACAACTGGGTACATTATGCTGAAAAGAACTTAAATATATTTACAAACAACATATATTCAGAGCAATTTTCGGAATTAAATAGTAACTTTCTAATGGCATATCACATTCATGGAATGCTTATTAGAACTGGAACTGTAAAAATATAAACAATGGCAAATTTACAAAACAGCATTTTCATGACCAAAGATTTACTAATGTCATTATCTAAACAACGGGATGATTTCATCTTCAAACCATAAAACCATATTCATTATGGTAAACCTGATGAATTGAACAACCAGTACAAAAGTTTAAAATGCTTTGAACCCAGTGTTGTGTAAATGAAACCAAATTCTGTTAAGTGTCACATTTAAAGGAAAAGTATTAACTCAAAACAAAATCAAACTACGTAGGGCAGTCAAAAAGTTCCCGGAATTGTGGTATAGCACTGTAATGGTAGGACATATGGCAACTCTTAGCTAATCACCTTCAAAGTAGGACCCTTGCGCACACGCACACACTTGCTCCATCAATCCTGCCATTGTTGGAAGCACCGGCGGAAGGCTTCGTTTGGAATCTTCCGGAGTTTGCATTCGACACCTCGCTTATTGTGCAGCAATTCCTTGCCAAGAAAAGCATTCCCGTCATCACCCAACCACCATACTCTCCGGATCTCACTCCGAATGACTTCTGGCTGTTCCCTACTCTGAAAATGGGCCTCAAGGGGGCGCATTTCGCAACCATGGAGGACATCAAATCTAATTCGACGGCCGAACTCCGGAATATTCCAAACGAAGCCTTCCGCCGGTGCTTCCAACAATGGCAGGATCGATGGAGCAAGTGTGTGTGTGTGCGCAAGGGTCCTACTTTGAAGGTGATTAGGTAAGAGTTGCCATATGTCCTACCATTACAGTGCTATACCACAATTCTGGGAACTTTTTGACTGCCTCTCGTAAATACTGACACCAAGTGGAAAATAAGATGAATGTATAGTCTTACATCAAACCATGTAATAACAGTTTCAGTACCACAAAACAAATACACATAAATTAACATGTCAAATAATATGGGTATTATATGAAAACATCTAATTTATTGTGCTTCAACTTTTCAATTAAAATAAATTTCATAGTGACACTACCATCAGTCACATCACACTAGTTGTTCCACCCAGATGCCTTTCAAACCACTAATTAAATTAGGAACACAAAATGTATTTTTAAAAAATCTGCAGGATTTTTAACTCAACCTACAAAATAATCAAGTATTTTCTGTTTCTGCTCTGCCATTCATATCATCAACAATAAAGAAATATGAATGTCCTACCTGTGCATTACATGTCTGATGTTTCACTTGCCTTTGGACTTGCATCTTGTGAACATAGTTCTGCTCTGGTAAATAATTAATTCTCAACCAATCACGGATCCCTGACAATGTGCGGAACTCTGAATGTTGAATCCGACTCCAAGGGTTTGAGCCTGTCAAATCTAAGATTGAAATTCCCAAAGCACGACCAACCTACAATCAGCAGCATACATACAAACAAAATACATAATTATACACTGATATAACATAAAAACTCTCCATCCTCTGCACGTTACATACAAATCATTCATTTGTTTTAGTAAAATCAACTAAAATTCTAAAATAAATTTAGCAATTCTGTGTTAACAAACTTCTGGTAAGGAAGGACTAAAGTTCCAACAGAGGATTAGGGCCAGATTACAAGCTGCTAAATTAGATGGGTCTCAACATTTGACAATAAACTTAACCTTTCATGTTCTTTGATAGACTCAGTCTAATATCAGTCAGTTATATTCCATTTCAGTGTTAGGCTGAGTAGACAAAATCAATGTGTCATGCATTCACATACATGGGTATAAAGTGAGTCATCTACAGATCACATTTAAAAGAAAATCAAATAAACTCTGCATCATTCACATAAATGGACCTCAAAGCTGAGATGAATTTGAAATCTGAACAAAAGAAACTCACTGTTGGGCCACAGGAGCCCAGATTCAGTAAGAAAGGGTAAATGTATTAACTTCAAATTTCAAGATAAGCCAAGTTAATTTTTTTTCTCCCCCCAAACACAGCAGTTGCAATCGTTAGGGTGAATGTATATGGAGAGACCTTCTTGGATTAGCCAGGAGGTAATGAGTTGGAAATGAAGGATGTGACTGGAGAAACAGAAGAGCAGGGTCCTGCCCAGTCAGGAGGGAGCACATGGTTGAGGAAAAGAGGCAATAAAAAGTTTTTAGGGACCACGTGGAAAGGGGTTGATGAAAGAAATTTTAGTGATCATGTGACTTGGAAAAAAGGTGTCAATTTTGGTGACGAAGTACTTTTGATGGAGGTGATGGAAAGAGTTGTTTGCACTTATATGATTCAGAGAAGTGACTTTTATTTTAATAGTACACAGGATAGGAAAGAAACAAGGTGACAAAAGAGAAGTTGAAAGCCAGAAAGACATGAACGGAAGTTGAAAGGAAGAGGGTGAAGGAGGAGAAAAGGAGAAGAAACGGTGTCAGCAAACACAGGATTAGGAAACGGTGATGTGCTGTGTCATTCTTTTACCTTCAAAATTGTAGGAATAATTTTAATCAAACTTAATATTGGAAGTCCTTGTTCATAAGCCTCACCTGCTTCAAAGTATTTATAAGACATCAAACGTTAGCATCCACAAATTGAAAATCAAGAGACAATGGCACAGTGAACATGCTAGAATTTTTATGCTATGGATACTTCATACCGATTATATTATGATACAGTTCTTCCTGAATGGTTCTTTCCTAATTAAAAATGACTAGGTACACATTTTCCTAGTTCCTTTACCTCTTCAAATACTTGTGGTGTATACTTTGGTGGCACCATTAATGTTGCAGCAGGAGAATTCTTGCTTTCCTTCACACAGGGTGGCAAGATATTGACCAATCTTCCTGTGTTGTAATTACATTCCAGAGTGTAGCTACGAACAAGTCCTGTTGTTTTCAATACTGCTACGCGACCTGATCCTTCTCGGCTCATCCCATCACGCCTGTCTCTGTATATAATTCATGTGTTCCTTATATACGTCAAAATACATTAATAAAAATCTCTTCCAAAACTTAACTTGGCACCAGAAACAATAAAAAGATTTTATCAACCAAAATGTGTATCACAAATGTAACCGATGAACTCACTCAACAGTAATGACATGACAATGTCTTTAAAGTACTGCAGGACCCTGAAAACATGATCAGTCAGTAGCCGAGTCAAAGAGTATAATGATAAAAACTGGAGTCTTATCAGTAATAAAACTTTGTTAAAATTACATTTATTTTAGCAGATATATGTCCTAAGTTATAAAGTTTGAAAGTATAAAAGGACTTTATAAATAATAAAGTGAAGTGAAATTCAGTTGCACATTATACAGCAAACACTGGTATTTAATTGTCAGAAAGTTAAATAATTTTAATTCAATGTTAATACTTAAATGGACAAATAACTTCAATTAAGATTCCACATAATCACCTCAGATACATAATCCTCTCAGTAAAATTACATGCTGTGAAGTGGAAATTCTGAGAATTCAGCGACATGATCTTGGGCAACAACATGCATTCTATGCTGTCCTCCACATCTTCAAAGTAATTGCCATACATAAAAATTCCTGAAAATAATAAAACAAAATATAATAATAATGCTTCACTCACTTAAAAATCAAACTCTTGGTTCAAAATACAAAGAATCAAAACTTAAAAGTTATTAACAATTTTGAAAGCACACACTAACCCCTCATAAAGCTTATACATGAGAGGATGCAATGTGTTATTCCCCACAACAATGTTAATAATGGTAGCAACAAAATAAAACAAAAAATAATCAAATAGTATTCGTGTTAATGAGCATTCTACAACCACCCATAATGGTTCATAACAAAAATTCTATAACTCTGAAAGTGAATCCACTCCACAGAATACTTCACCAATTTACACAAGTTCAATCTCAATTATTCTCACACAGACATGTTTACACATACGAAGTTAGAAGACAAAATTAAAAACCAGACAATAAGAATGACTTTAGACATTAAACCATTGACAAAAAAAAAATTCAAATGTAAAACTGTTCAAACATGACCATACAGGATGGAAAATTAAAGATAACGTAAGGAAGTTTGGTAGGCAAGACAACATGGAAGAAGACCTAGTGAGAAATCAAGACAAATCCAGGAAAGAAATATTCAGAATATATTCAGAAGACGAGGAACAGGACTGAACATAACCAAATCCAACCCGAAGATCAGAAAAGAGGAAAAGCTCTTTGTAAAACCTCCATATAAGTACACAGAAAAGCATTAGTAACCAAGTAAAAAAAATAGTGAAACATTAAACAACTAATAAACTGCATGTCAAGAATGATAAGAAAATTTAACTTACACGATCTTTCTAATAAGATGCTCTACTTTTAATTGCAACCATCACTGTATTTTATGTCTCCGAGATCAATACTCCTGAGAGATTGATAATCACGTAAAACCATTTTCAATATGTTCATCATTAGCATCCAAGATCATCTGCAGCCATTAGAAATTCTGCACAACTGCAGCCTGAGTTTCTTCATTGTTGCTGATCACTGTTGCCAAAATTTCTTGCTGCAGTTCTTTTATTGTGCACAGATTATCTAAACTATATCTTTCAGAAAATCCCATAAGAAATAATTACACAGGTTCAGATTTGAAGAGTATGGTTGCCAGGATCACCCATATCCAAACCAATCAGGAAAATGATTACATAACATTCTGTCATAAAAATTAATTAATTAAAATTGGAGCATCTTTTTATAAAGACTCTGTAGTAAACATACAAAATCATAAATATTATTGCATAGAGCCCAAAATCCCTAATAGCAATACCAAGGTAACAGTTATAACAACACATATTCAGAAATATTATTCCATAAGACCCAAAATCCTTTGACAGCAAATGATTATCAACCAATGCTTGTTTATTATACAGACAGATAACAAACCCTTTTTTGAAGCATGTCCGTGTAAATCTACATACAGGAACAGGCCACTATCTTCAGGTGTAGTTGTAACTTCCTTGGAATTAACCAGATCTGACAGTCCTTCCTGAGACTTATTATGGTTTGGATCGACTTGCTGGGAGTTGACACTAAGTAAGTCTCCTGCTTCAAGCTTCAGATGTTTGCAGTTCTGTTTACTATTCCTGCCAGCACTGGCTCCTTCAGAGCTCGGTCCTATACTGTGGTCTTCATTGGATACCTTCTCACAAATACTGGTAACACTATCTGATAAACAACCACCAAAATTACCAATACTATTAAAGACTGAATCATCTGTAATTTTTTCATCCATCTGGCATGTATAAAGTGGAATTGAAGACACTTCAACAACTGATGGTATATTTCTAAGCAAAGATTTTTCAGGCAGGGCTTCGGCAAGAACAGAAATGGATCTGTTGCTATATTTGGATACAGCATCATTGTTACCTACAATATTCAGTCTATCCTCATGAACTCTGGAAATCACATCCTTTTTTTCTTCCATCGCCATATTTATACTGTTATGCAGTGATAAATCTGCACTGTTATTAGTGTTTGGTGTAAAGTAATTCAGGTATTCGTTTTGCTTTTCATCTAAGCTAAGACCTGACACTTGGTTTTCTATGTTGGAAATTCTGTTTGTATCAGATAGGTGTTGTAAATCTTCTTTGTTGTTCCTTACAACATCTTGTTTTTCAGAACTCAAAGACTCGAGAGAAGACACAGTAACAGCACCACCATATTTTAGTTCCTCTATTTCACTTACACTTAATAACAAATTACTTTTACAATCCACATTTGGAATCACAGAATCCATTGTACACTCCTCTTCTATTTCTTTACCATGGTGGTAATATCGTATCAGTGAACGTGCAGCATATACTGAAGGATGTAGTTCAAACACTGGATTCAAATACACACGATTCAAATTGACACCTCGTGTATCAGTGCGGTAATGACCCTGGGAGACTCCATCTGGATTTAACATTGGAATTAGTTTGAACACATACATTTTCCTCAGCAGAATAGCCAATGGGTCATCACGTGCTAACAGAAGATTCAATAAGCCATTCAGAACAAAGCTGGATGGTGTTTCACCTGGATGTACTCGTGCACTAACAAACACAACCTGCAGAGGCAAAATAAAGTAAATTATATTAATATAATATTCAATTAGGTATTTGATTCAACAACAGAGATCGTTATGGGACAAAAAATATCAATGACAGATTTAAATGTACTATTTATCCCCTACCAATAACAACCCTTGCATTTCAAACACAGAAGTATGTTCCCTAGCATAAATCATCCAAGGAATGATGAACACTTGTCATTTCTTGTGGAAATACATCTGAAAATCATAAACTGAAACTTGCAGTAATTATAAAAGAAATAAAAAATGGCACCAAAGCAAGCTATGCATTCCTAACCATTATTACAAGCAGAAAGAGCATGGATGGATATGCAGATATTTAAAATTGGTGCCACATGCATTTCATTCCATTAGTTCAGTATGTCCGGAAAGACATAGGATTACTACAGAGAGTAGTCTTGCTGCCAGACGATGCTCCTTCTCATCCAACAGAGAGTATACAGACTTCAGACAATGGCCTCATCAATGTAAAGTTTTTGCCCCCAGTGCCACAGCTATTATATATCCAACAGACCAAGAAGTAACTGAAACAACACTACCAGGCTGGCCTTCCCAAAACTGTTGCTAACCTATATTTTCAACAGTAACATTTTTTGATTTATTTCAAAAATAAATTTTCTTCACAAAATATCATTACAGTGAAACCTCGATGCATCGTTTTCGGCGGGGGTGGGAAATAAAAACGATGAATGCGGGAAAACGATAGATGCGGGAAAGCATTAAAAATTTTAAAAAAAACAATGTTTCTCTTTCAAAGTTACTTCTTTTTACCAAAAAAGTCTTTAATGGACAACTGGTTTGTCGAAACTTTACGTTTTAGACCAAACAGAGCACTTTCCACGTTCAAAATGTTTTCCTCGTCACGTTCACTAATATTAAGCACATAAAAGAACGACTTCACTTTCGCCAACGCAGCGTGTGCTTCGGCAAAACTCGGCAAAGCTTCGGGCTCGCATTCGTCATCTTCCTCTTCCTCACCACTCCAACCCCCTTTGCGGACAATAACAGGAAGAATGGAAATACTATTACTGCCGAACTCAACGAAACGTAGCTGTAGAAGACCCTGAACCGCTGGAAACAAGATGAACCAGAAGAATGAAAAGTGCTGCCAGCCTTTCCTTTGTACTTATAATAAAAGCATTTGTGAAGAAATTCACACTGCACATGCCATCTGGCATCGCTGGAACAAAATATGAGTGCACCCTAATTAAAATCGTAAAATTTCTGACAATGAGCACCGCCATTCACTCCAACTATCACCCCTGCACCGCTGACCCTCATTCCAAAAGAATGTGCTGGTTGGGCGATATAACAGGTTACCGCTACTGCGTATTCCAAAAACATTGTGCGTCTTTCGGTATTAATTTATCTCAAAACCCAGCATTTTAATTTCTCAGAAACGATCATTGCGGGAAAATTGTTGGCCGGGACTAAGATTTTTGAATGATCGATGTGATAAAACGATAGTTCGAGGAACGATAGAAGCGGGAAAATGTAACATTATTTTATATGGGATGTATTCGGGACCGAACAAAACGGACGATGCATCCGGGAAAACGATAGTTCCGGGAACGATGGATAGAGGTTTCACTGTATATCAGAGAATAGTTGGGCAGTTTCACTATGTGTATAAGGCAAGTAGCAAAATAAAGTTACTTAATAGTAAGAACTGTAAAAAATAGATTACCTTCTTTCCATAAAAGCGAAATGGCCTTGGAACATCACTCATTGGAAATAAATGCCTGAGTCTGGTCTCTCTTTCGGAACTCATATTATGGTACGATGATATAGTAATAAGATCTATCAATCGCCCTTCCAAAGAATAACACACACATTCCCGATGATAGTAGACATCATCAAGGCAATTTGGTGCTTGAAATTCACCTATAACATTCATCAGAGTTCGCACATGTGAAGACATAATGCAAAATGTATTGTAACGTGGGTCGGGTTTGCGACCTTGGATTGTCAACCCTGATTTATTCACATCAAATTAAATCAGTTACAGTGGTCTGCACATACAGTCATCTCTCTACAACAACAACACACTCGAGTCTCTGTGCACACACACACACACACATTCTCTCGCACTGTCCTCACTCTAACAGTATATATTCTTGGCAATTTTAACTTGTTACCAACTGTCTCAATGTACCTCTACAGTAATTTAAAACAAAGTATTTAAGCAAGTTGCTAAAATTACCAGGAGAGCTTCTGAAGCGTGCATCAACAGAATTTAACAAATTCTGTAGTTCCACGTATGAATATGGATATGTGAAGGCAAAGAAAGTTGTGGCTCGGATGTTTTCCAGGGTGCGGTACTTGAAACTTAAGATGAACGCATCATCTTCAACCTACAAATAGAGCAAATATCAAAATATTTTTGTTTTGTTTTGAGAAGGGTCATTATCATTACAACATGTATTGAGTATTTTCTTTCTATTTTTACATGCACCCATTCAAACAAAAAACTTTATTACACTAGTACTAGAAGAGTGATAACCCATTGTTACTACATGGAAATTTGACAAATGCTTACATGTTATCAATCATTTGTACCCAATAGCTTATCACAGGCCCGATAATTCAATACATATCACACGAGAATATACAGGTTATCTACCACAGTGAGACACAGCTTAACATGAAACTTAGAATGTTTAAACTCAAATGGGTATTATATCAGTGACATTCTGGGAATAAATACAGTTTCTAGTTTTGCATTATTATTATTATTTAATGTTCTGTCTGACGACAGGTCCATATGAACAGGATCCTTCCATCCTTTTCTCGGACTGGGACCTGTTCATATACGTTCTTGGCAGATGATCCAGAAGTGGTTTGCCATTGCCTTCTTCTGTGTGTGAATGGAGTAATTGTTGGGATGCCACGGAGAAACCGGGGAATCCCCCGGAGGAAAACTCCGTGTTGCCTAGACCACGGCCTTGCCCAACACAAGTTATAAATTCGGGCACCGCCGGGAATCGAACCCGAGACTCCAGGATTACAAGGCCAGCATTCTAACCGCTAGACCACCGTGGCTCAAGTTTTGCATACTCTCTTAAAATTGTGGCTTCTATTATTTTCTTCCTTGAAGGTTTAACCTGAAGTCTTGTTTAATTACATAAATAAATTCAACCATCACCTTCAATCATCTCTCTCCAATAGGTACATACTGTGTAAGAGGGCTTCTCCTTGACACGATCCCAATGGTTGCGACCTGGCACTGTGCGAAATACTGGTGCCATCCCTTGACTGTACATCTTTGACTGACGGTTCAGATTCACAATGTTAAGCTTCACAAGAACAAATGGAGCTCCACCTATAAGTAATGAAATAGTAAATGGTTAAAACAATGCAATTTTTATTTATGTAAGCACATTTTAAAGCAACAAACATATTCTCAGATTACTGGCAGCCATATTATATTATGAGACTCAAACATTACTGTTACCACAGGATATATATCCCTGAACTTTATTCCAGAATATTAATTATTCCAAAATATTATTTTAATATCATCTATACCTTGGTCTCCAAACCTATTCTTCTCATGTATTTTTTTCTCTCATACCTTAATTTCTCATATTTCTGAACTAAGTTCAATCTGTGATATTCACTTTTCATGCATCAAGGTCTAAACTTTAACCTATTGCAGACACACAAACTGATTAAATATTTGTGCACTTGCCATGACCACTTCCATCAGCTCATTTCAAAGTTTTTCTAACAATGCTGATGTCATTACTTTAATAATCCAAAATGAAAATTTGCTCATTGTTGACCCTTTTAAATGGCCTGTGTTCTTGGCTCTGAATATCCATTTAAACTGAATTTCAGTATCAAAGCAGGTACCAGATAATACAAGAAAACATGACCTCTCGTTGTGGTGTAGCACTTATGGACATTATGGATGCCAATGAGTAGACTTCAATTTTGGAATACAATGGCTTAAACAATGAAAGTCAAGTCTCATCTACCTTTGTGAGTATAGTTTACCTTTAATTCCAAAATAAAACCATGTCCTATTACTGTTCTCAAATTCTGTTCCAGCACAATCTGGTTTTGTCCATATGTTAAATTCAAAGTCGGGGATTTCTTCAGCAGGACTGCTTTTGCAAGGGTTCTGATTTGCTGAAAAGAAAAAATGGACAAATAGTTTATTAACTCAGTAAGCCAAAATTTGCCTGAGCAATAGTTAAGAATGCAGTCCATACTACAAAGAAAACAACTATTTACCATTACAAAGATCAACTAATCAATGCTGTTTAAAAAAATAATTCCTCTTTACAGTGAAAATCATACAAAACACATAAATACAAAGTGCAGAGTTACTAATTGTTACAGCAGGTGGGACCAATCAATTCTAATTCTAAAACTTATTCATCCAGTCTAACCAGAATGAAGCACTGATATATAAAAAACAGCTTTCGGACATCAATTGCACCTTGCACATTAATCACATTATGTAAAACATCTTACCATTCTGTTTCCTAGGGACCAACTCAACACGGGCCAAATTGCCTGAATCAAAATTGGAAACGAATGTAAAACTCCCACATTCAATATCCATTGCAGCAATTAAGTTACATGATGTGCCATTGTTGAAATATATATCATCTTACTAGGTCCTCTTCACTCTGCATGAAAATAAAAGTGAACTTAACGTAAACGGCAATACCCAACTTTCCTCTGAAGTAGGTTATTTATAGCTCCAACTACAAACAATACGCGGTATATTCAACACATATTCCGAAATGCTTTGGAATACGTTGTGCTACGAAAATTACAAATCAACAATTCCTAAAAAAAAATGTGAGGAATTCCACCAACACACGTTTACTTTTGATAGCAATTCGCAGCCAACGAAACCAAATTATAGCAATCTTTGGCTACAAGAGCATAACGGGAATACTAGAACGCAACACAGTTATTTCTAAAAACATACAACTAAAACCTACGAAATGCACATAAACAAATTCAACGCCATGTTCCAGAGATTATTGTTTTTAAGTGTACGTCAATAATTAGTCAACAGATGGCTTTGATGATCACATAATTTACGATGGGTCGCACGAATTACCACGAGGTCGATACACCATCACAGTCGATACTTCAATTATTCATGTAGTTTTGTGGGTAGTCACAGGTGTTGTCTGTGTTATAACCTATGCATGTAGCTACCGACAAATTATCACTTACAATCAGTGCCCCCACTATTGACATTGGTAACCAAATATTTCTTCTGGTACAAGCCATTTTAATTATAATAAATGAGCAGTGCGTATAAATCCCAAAACTGAATTGACTTGGTAAATTTATAGGAACTGAGAAATACAAACACGGTTTTGGTTGGAGTGTTTACAAGGAAGAGATCACTCAAAACACCTATAAATAGATCTGAGGACAAGTGTAAAATATATCTTAACATGTTCACTGCCAAGTCACCCAGAACCTTCACCTTGTGCCACAGTGGTCACTGGTGTCTGATCTGTAACGCTTTTCTTCTGTGCTAGTGCCATGGTGATTTACAATGAACACCAACATTAGCTCCTCGTCTGTGACATCATACAGGTTGTTTTTTAGTCACAACAGATGAAAAAATGCAAGTGGACTTCCTTGTTAATAATGCTGCATTAATATTATGTTAAATTCTTTGCCATGATACATACTTTCTCACTAATACAGCAAAGTGGTATTTATTTTGAACATTATCATCACTTTAAATCCAGGTTTAATCCCTAAAGCCCAGTGCTTCAACTATTGATAATTCCACATTTTACCCAAGAGTGTATTTTTGTTTTTATGATTTTCTGATTAGACAGCACTTATTTCCATAAACAACATTAACCAACTGATCCTTGAACTGGACAAGTGTGCATTATTTGATGCATGGACTTAATGTTTAATATTTTTTAAGATGACACACAACTTTAAAGGGTTAATTACTATTACAGCAATCTAAGAATGACAAATTTTGTTTAAGCAATGTTGCAAGTTAGGCAAAGCAAGAGACAGTAAAAACCGCATAAATTTAATTCATCATGATCAAATCTGCAAAACCCACCCTTCATATAGGGGTGGTAAAGACCTAAAGAGCTCAGAAAAAAGTGAAGCAGTCATATACCATATATATATATCTTGAATTCATCATTTTATTATATTTTTTAAGATACATGTTCTTTTGGTGGTGATACTTATGTATCTAAATACTACCTGAAGGAGAATATTTTAAGCTTTATAAGTGTCTACTGATATTTGCACCTATGTGTTAATATATATTTCTTTCCATCTATACATACACCATGTAATAGACATACTATGTTATCTTCAACCTATAAATTCACAGATGTTTACAGATTCATAATTAATACTAATTGTAAGAAAAATTAATTTTAAAGAATTACACTTTCACTGCACATATGTATATAAATTTTCAATGTCAACTGATGTCTTGTACATTTTTAACCACAAGTCTACACAAGTTCAAAACTGAGAACACAATTATCCAAATTTCACTACTATGAAAACCTCAAGTCCCATTTTTAACTATGGTTATACTATACTGTTTCATTTCTCAGTAGGATGTCAACTGTAGGACAAGGCTGTATTTATAGTGTTTTATGCCTTTACCACACTTTAAATGAGACCAAAGTTCCTTTATCATTTCTGACCTCTATGGCTTATACCACTGAATGATTGTTTCTCAGTTTATTTAACTATACTTTCTCATACAAATGAAGAAGGATATGGAAAAAAGCAGTCACTGCATACTTTAAGGCACTATAAAGTAAGTGCATGGAGGGATTGCTTATAGGCCAAGTATATAACAGTTAACTATCAATTGAGACATTAAGTGTTCTACTAAATAAATTATCAGACTAGGTAAGATTACAAGTAAATGAATTCATTTACAAGGAAATTTATCTGAAATTCTCAACCATTAAATACACTGTGTGACTACTGATAAATGTTTTCACCATTCTGAAGGAACAGAGAACCTTCTTAAGAAACCTATTAATGATCTGATTCTATAAGCTTGTCCAGGTGCTTCAACTGAACTACAAACATCAACATACAAAAATACAGTACAAACAACATACCATTAAAATCTAGTTTGTCATTTAACTCAAAAATTCAAAAATACCAAGACAGCCATATGACTTTGTAAATTGGGAATACCACTTGCACCAATCAAATAAGTGTTTCAAAATTTTGGTAAAATATACAACTTAAAGCATGGTAAGTTTTGGGGTAATGCAAGGAAAACAACCAGTGCAAAATATTTTGGTATGAATTGTAAAAAATTTGTTTGGTGACATGTTACAAATACCAGCCCTTCAGAATCCTGAAAATTGGACAACAAACATGTTCAATGCTTTTTATAATGATGGATATTCCTCTGTTCGCGCATGATGAGCCTCTTGGTTTGAAATTTATCACTCTGTCTTTCTTCATCTTCCTTACAAGGTTAGGTTCATTACATCCATTCCATGTTTATACAGACTGTTGAAACCATCTCATTTGTGGTCTTCCGAAATCCCACTTTCCTCGAGGTCTGTACTTACAAACTGTTCTTCATTATCTAGAGACTGGCATCCAGTGAACATGACTTCTCCACTTCTTTGGTATTCTTAATGTCAATGGTCATTTTGTTAATCTCAAATAAATTCCTCTGTCTTTCTATTAACAGTCACTGTGCAGTATATAAATCTCATTTACAGGAAAACATTATCCTGCAAAGCAGTTAGGATTTGATACTGTAATGTATGCATAGAATGAAAGAAATAACATAATTCATGGAGAATAGGTGCTTGCTACCAACATCTCCATCAAAGAAAATCCCTTTTGTTTGTTTCAAATTGTGAACACAGTTTCTCTAATCTTCTCCTGTCCAAACTTTATTCTTTGCCAAGCCCTGAGCAGCTCCCAGTCTAGATGGATCCTGTGAAGGATAATGAATGGCACCTTGTTTCAATGCAGGAGTAGTAAGAGTTCCTGGTGGTACCAGAGGTGCTGGATTGGGAGGAAGCTGTGGAATAGCTGGAGCAGTTCCAGGTGGAAATAATGGAGGCTGAGATATATTAAAAGGAGGTCTAATTCCTGGAGGAGGTCGCATAGGTGGACGCATATGAGGAGGAAAAAAGAAAGGGGGTGGACCTGGTGGGCGAATGCCAGGTGGAGGGCGGGGCATGGGAGGTGGAATCAGAATGGGAGGAGGCATTGGTGGTGGCATTGTGGGAGGTGGAATGTTGGTCTGCACTGGTGGGATAGAGTTATCATCTGTTTCTGCTAGGTTGAAAAAGTTGTTCTGTAATTCAGTTGGAGGAAGAGGCAAAGTACCAGGGAGACCTGGCACTGGTTCTAGTTCTTCCATTATTGCATCAACTCCATCCCCACGAGCAGCTGAAGTACCTTGTCGGGCTTGAGAGCGACCCCATTTGATTGTCAATCGCCGCCCGCCAAGGATTAATTTGTTGAATGTACGCTCAGATGCTTGCTCTGCTGCTGTTCTTAAAGTGAACTGGATAAATGCACACTGTTGTCGAGCAACTAATGTGATTGACCTTATCTCACCATACTGATAAAAATGATCCCTGTAAATAAAGCAAACACCATTCTGTTGCTAGTTAATTAATTTCAATTAGCCACTAGGTATAGCTTAATTGGTGGAAATACTCAATAATCTAAAAGTTCAGCAAGTGTAAAGGATCTGACTTGCAGAAGGATCAACATCATATCATCATGCCCAGAAAGAATATGGGAAGAACCTAGCCTGTTATCCAATTATACTGGTAGCCCCTTCCCCAAACATAAAGGGAAAACAATATTAAGTTGAAGGCTTTTCTCCATTTAGTGATAGGTGCAGAATGATTGGAGCTGAACTTCCATGACTATTTTTTGCCTTTGTTATGTGCTTAGATATTGGAATAACTCAACTGCACCTTCCCTTAATAATTTAAATGTCAACATTCATTTCTTTGGTTATTTAGGTAAACAGTGGTGTGAAGGTATTAATAATTTAACTTCATCATAAATTTGTAATAAACACATTCTCATTTTTTATAATTACTTGCTCATTAGATATCTGAATACAAATAAAAAAAATTCAGAAGGATGTATTTGGCAGTATGCAGTGGTATGTCCTACTGGCAATTAAGCATAAAAAACAAACAAAAATTTAAAATCTATTATTATTACAATTAAAGAAGAGTGGAGGTTGAACAACAATAAACTTTTTCAATTACCATTTTTCATTAATTTAACAACAGCTGTACTTAAAAAGCATCACCTACTCCATTTGTTCAATCTGAGTAGTGGCAAATTTTTTTGTAAACAATACGACAATGTTCATACAAATGTAACTCAATTACGAAACCATAACAATTCTATCCCTGGCAAATTAGAGACCAGACTGTTCACAATAAATAGATAATGCCTTACCTGAGCTCTTTTTCAGTTAGTTTATCACCAAGGTTCCCAACATAAAGTGTAGTTATACTCTTGTCTTCTGGTGGTTCAAGCTTTGGCATTGCAGAAGCTCGACGCATAAGTTTCTCAGCCACAGGATCATTGATACCATAGTACCTACAAAAAGACCAATTTACATTTTCTGAACTCAATTCTAAATTTAAAGGAAGTCATAATTAAAAATAACTCAAACAATGTCACTGATAAAAATAAAAATGTATAAAGCACTTCTATGACAGTGGATTACACTTAAAGCTGAAATGCATTCACATTCTTAAATTCTCATTATTAAAAATATCTGGTAATTACAAACACACATTTTACTATGATTTCAAATGCCACTGTACTTCACATTATGTATGTTTTATTAACTCCATATATAACAATAAGTACCACAAATGCTACGTATAGTAGACTGAAATGAGAAGATTATTACACATGGTGAATTCAAAACAATCAGCGCAGATGGCAATATCATGAATTTACCTATGAGGGTTGAAATATAAAATCTCAGTCAGCAAATACAAACTATTTGATATCACATCCACACAAAGATCACTGACGTTAGACAACTCTCACATTATACTTTCCATCTGCAAACATTACAGGTCAATTTCAATTATCTGGATTGAAGCTTTCTAATATTAGGTGATTACATTAACCTCAGCTAGAGGATTCCCTGGCCATTCGCAAAGGTGAAAAGTCAAATTCTGGTTATTACTGCCTGCCCTGGATATGCATGTCAGGTCCAGGCAAGACCCTGAGATCCCCTTAATACTGTCCATCCTTGATATGTGGGCTAGGGCCCATCAAAACCCTGGAGCCCTCTTCATCACTGTCCATCATCTGTGTAGAAGTGACTGAGTGAAGAATTCCCAGCCAGCCATGGCTTCCCCTAACTGGATCAAACCTGGGGCATTTTTAGAATGCTCGGCTGGTACACTAATCACATTCTATCCATCTGTTGCATCTTTAAGCACTTACCTATCTTTAATATTTTGATCAGCTAGAGGATCATCTGGGTCTGTTGGTTTTTCATGACGATATGGACACTCTTCTCCTCGCTTACATTCACCTTTCACCCAGAAAGAGCAAATGTGTGGTCGATTCCTTTTGTAGTAAGGACTTGTCCTAGCCAGTTTCATTAATAAGTCACTGGCAGCTTGAGACTTTCCAATTGCACCTGCTGGGGTAGTGGCATCTATCTTGCCAAGCTGCCAAACAAGAGGGAAAAAATATAATTTTTTATTATTTTTAGTTATGGTTTGAAAACAAAAATAAGTCATCAACTACATGGCAGAGAAGTTTAAAAGCCCAATCCTAATAGTTACTGTACCTCCTTGTCCATATTTTGAATATAATATTCTTTGTTAACATCTGAACGTGGCAGGTCATCCTTAATACGGAGAGCTGAATCTCGAACTTGAATTGGAAGTCCATATTCCAGATCCAACAGACATGTTTGGCACACATTCTTCATCCGACTACATGTCTGACACACTTCTGTCTTCTTGAACCTCATTCGAGCGCCAGGGCACCATCGAAACACAGTGAAAGGTCTGGAGCAAATCTTACACTCTTTTCCATACCGCTCTTTTGTCTGAAATTATTAAATGTTACAAAACATTTTAAATAAATCAAACAATTTTTATTACTCTTAGTTCAGGCAAGTACAGTTGAGAGATAACCACCAACTGAAGACCAGCACAAATCATGATGAGGGATCAGGCCTATTGCAAACCTTTGGGGTAGTAATAGAAATGGAGTTTTGGTATAATTATGATTTATGCAGGACAAATGATGTAGCCAGTGACACTTCATCCATTATAAATTCCAGATGGACTACTCTGGGTTTGAACCTGGGCCTCCATGGTAAGAAGCAGGCATTTGTCTGAGCTACAGCACGGCCTGGTTGTACTGGTATGTTTTTACCAATAACTCTAGCTCAGTGAGCTTCAAAGAAATAATTCAAGATATAATCATTCACATAGTATATTTACAGAATGTTAAAGAAAATCTTAAATATAATAAATCCAATTATTTGTATGACTATACTCCAGTTGAGACAGAAAACACTGTATTTTTAATTGTACTCTATTAATTATGTCTTGAATTCACTTTTAAATGTTAATACTGTATTTCTTACATTTTAAACAATATACTTGTCCCTGACTGTTTAGTAACAAAAATAATATTAATAGCAACTATGCTATGTTTTAACATTTATATAACATGTTCTCAACTGACTTTAAACCTGATACAAATTTCAGTATGAATAAAATTATAATACTGACAATGTACTGAAATTATTCAAGTGATGAAACAAGCCTAATATCTAAATAAGTCTGTCCATTGATGTAAGAACCTCATTAATAAAGTCTCAATAAAGTCTGTGTGTATCTTTAGATATGGAGGATTACTTACTTAAACCTAGTAAGAACAAATAAACATAACGTTTACAGTATTATGAATTATTTTTATCTATTGGATTTTCTGCCACCTACAACATTTATGGTGATCTCCTTCAACATTCATGTGAAATGTCAGCTTTTCTGAAAACTATATATCACAAAGACTTACCATTCGTATATACGGATTGTCACCCAAACAAGTCTGGCAAAGTATAGGGAACTCCTGAAAAAGGTACAAAAGCACTATGATGTGACAATGATTCCATTTATAGTGAAAAAAGTGATTACAAAATGCAAGCATTTTAACTGCAAAATGTTAATGGTATGAATCTATAGTGATCTGAAAAAAAGGCCCTTGCAAAGTTACTTGATCTGCCACAAAAGTTTATTTTACCTTTACCACATGAAAAACATAATTGTTATGCAAAGGACTGTTAAACTAAATTGAATCAACCACAAGCATAATATTTTCTTTCAAGATGAATACCGAACTATAACAATTTCATATCCGCCATGACCCCTACATATTTAAGAATCGTGCCGCCGAAATCGAGATTTCAAAGGACACAGAAATATATAGATAAATTTTAAATTACTGCTCTATATTATAGCATTCAAAATGTTTAAAGTTGATTATAGTTCCCTGCTTACTTACAGCATCCTCCCAATTTTGTCTGTTATACGTATTAGTAGTCTTAGATGTCGCCATTATCCAAGCGTACACAATACATTGAATGTACACCCAGAAGAACGATAACACACACACTGCTTTCCTACTAAAGTTAGTTTAACTGTATTCTTGTAGATGGTAGACGTCAATATTGGACAGTAAAATTGTGATTTATTTTCCATTACCAAAGTACACAAATCAAAATCTACCAACTTGAAAGATCAAAACAGATATGTCGAGGTCATAATGCCGGAATTTTCATAATCAAAGATATTTGGTCTAACAACATAAAATAGGCGTATGTCATGCTGGTGCTGCTCTAAACTATGCATTTTCATAAAACCAATTAAATGTAAGAATTTAGTTTCCTGTAAATCAGTCATTTTATCGATATACCCTTCTGGCCCATTACCCTTCCAATGCTTTGGTTAGATTATATCCCTTTAAATTAGTTCTATACAGTCCTTCTTGAGTAGATAATAAAATCCTCAGCTTAAAAAAGATACCCTGCTTTTGTTGAATCTCAAGGTTAATACAAGTGTTCTATAAAACTCACTACCAGTCTTGAATCATATTAATCCAGTCCACACTCTATCTCCTGCAGATATAGCACTATAAAATGCTTACATTACAAAGAAAAATGAACCAGTATCATGTAGGATTTGAGGTTTTCTGGGCAGTAAGTCCAAAGATGGCTGTCTGCTGGGTTGTAGCGTCATGTAGTCTCATAAATCTTTACCAATGTTTCAGAGGTCTTTGCTGCCTCCAACATCAGAGCCTCATCGTCCTGTATCATCTTATCATTGCACTCTGTAAAGATTTGCAATGATCTCAATTTTGAGAAGTACACTGTCATATCATTCACAAACATTACTCTGTCAGGAGAAAATTACACACATTAAAGCTGCTATCCATTTATCTCACACCTGACTTTTGATACAGAAGAACATCTTAAGAAACAGGAATTTGAGGTTTTCACAGCGATTAATCTGAAGATAGCCGTCTTCTAGGTTGTAGCACAGTGTAGTCTGGTAAAAGTTTACCAATGTTCCGGCAGCTCTTGCTGCCTCCATCATCAGGGGAATGAGTAAGTGTGCATGGAATCGGTTTGAGATACAGGAAACTGACAGCCAGACAGAACCTTGATCTGACCAGTGGGGAGTGGGGTGAGGATTGGCAAGGGCCTGAAAACCAATAGGAGTAGGGGGCATACCAAAGCCTGGCCAGCAGGAGGGGGAAGGATATGAGAGCAAGAGAGGTCAGAGAAAGCAGCCCTTATAAGGACCCCTAGGGGTCTGTTAAGTGGATCACCAGACATAAGACAGGTGAGTAGACATGATGGAAGAGGTCATACTGCCTCCAACCCTCTGAAACATTGGTGGAAATCTACCGGAGTACACGGCACAATACCCAGAAGACAGCAATCTTCAGACTCACCACTATGAAAACCTCAAATCCTACACTTTATATAATTTTTGAAATTGAATAACAGCAGTATATACAGAACTTAATAATTAAGTGTTTTTTAACATGTGATCACAGTACATAGATGTGTGTTTATATTAATAAACAGCTTAATAATCATCTATGCCTCTCAATTTTATTTAATATGTTATTCTTATGTAGGCATATATATGAACAATGATGACATGGGCAATTAACTAACTTTTTAGCCACAACCAAAGCGCACACTTCAAGGACACATCCAACCTGTAGAATGTTGTAACATGAACAGTCGAGGCTAGGCAAATGAAGACTGCTAAAAACTCATGGTGTAGTAAAGCTAGCAATGCTGTACTGTTGACTTAGAACCACACAGTAAATGAGGCAAAGTTCTTCCATGACCTTGAAGCGTGCAATTTGGTGATGGTTAATAATGACACCAATAAGTTCAACATTTAATTAATTATTTCTAGGCCCAGCTCTGTTGTCAGCATAGTACTGCACAGAACTAATTCTCTATGGATATTAACATAAGACTGTACAAATTTATGAAATATATCAAACAAATGCCATACTGAATTAGAAGTCAAAAGAAGTAAGCACCATTCCACTTTCATGTCACTCTTATTACCATGTCTTAAAGTAGCTGTTGACATGAGCTAAAATATGAATATCATCAGTGACTATTCTAACTAGAGTGCTACCATTTCTGAATAAGAACTTCATAAGAAGATGACTTGCTGGGGATAAGTAAATTCCAATGTGGATGGTATCCTCATCTGGAAGAAACAGCATTTCATGACAAATTTTATTCATAGCGCAACTAAAATAAAAAGAGGAAAGACATGGTATCTCCTATTTTCAAAAAACAAACACACAGATATACACAAGTTCATGGATGATTTTTTACCTCAGAGATGGCACAAAGACTAAAAGGCCCTGATGACGGAGGCAGTATGACCTCTGAAACGTTGGTTAACATAGACCAGACTACACAACGCAACAACCCAGAAGACAGAAATCTTCATCTGTCCAGTTGTTTTCCGGTTGTTACATGTGCAGTGACAGACAAATGGATGGAGAGATTTTAACAGCTGCCCTGCAGGGATTGGAATTTGTGTAAAAATGTTGGCCATACTCTCAATATTTACCCAGAAAGGAAGAAATTGAGTAGAAACATTTTCATTTCACAAGCAAGTATCAAAAAAACTGCTAGCATTCTCAATTTACAAAATTCAGTACTAATAAAAGACAACCATCATCTTCATAACCTCTTCGTAACTGGGGGTACAAAATTTTACACATGTACCACCACTTCAGAAATTGATTCTAATTTGCCTAAGGTCACCAGAGGCCAGGAAATGTTTCATAGAGAAAACAATGCATAACAGAAATACTGCATGCCAATTTATGGAAATAATACTATTCTTAAATAGAAGAATATCTGAATAGATTAATAAAAAACCTGAAACAAATAAAAAAAACATAAATTGAAAATAATCTCTGCATATTTACTTAATGTATTAGAACTGTGTTGAGTTCTGACTCAGATGGGAGCACATGAACAAGAATTACTCTTTTATTCACAATTATCCACTTCAGTTATTCAAATGTCAAGTTACATTTTGAACTTTATTAATTTCCAATCAGATAAAAAATAAGACAATTTATGTGATCAACACTTGGACATAGAAAGTTTGAAATTTATAACTGTTATAGTACAGCTTTGTACATGTAGTGTTTCTTTTTATTGTAAATTATATTGAAAATGATAATCCATCATAAATATGTCTAGCTTGGATGGAATAAACAAGAAATGCATACTAATTTCTTGTGGGGAAAATCAATGGAAAGAATATACTTGTAAAACTGAGGAAAATAATAATATAAAAGATACTGGGGAAACAAGCTGTGAGACAGTGAAGGATTGAAATGTTCAGAACTAAGTCCAATGGCTAAAGTTGGTCTTAGTGGTGTTGAAAGTCTGGATTCAGTGACAAATGAATTAGTTAATTATAAACTGACAATGAAGTTTATACTGTGTAGTAAGATTTATTACCTTTAGAATCTTCAACAATACAATCCTCCAATTCTTCACTCAGTTTTCTTTTGAGACCTTCCCTGGATTGTTGCAGCACACAAACAGAAGTAAATGCTGTATTTTCTGCTGTAACAGATTTCTCCTCCAAAGAATCCCACAGAATGGAAAATAAAGCTCTTCTCCATATGGTTGATGCAGAAATATATTCATCTATATATAAAAAACTCAGTTACACATTTATTTCAAACTGCATATTGTTGGTGGCATGTTTCACACCCTGATTCTTTATTCAAAAGCAGAAAAGTAGTACTATTAGTAGTCACTGACATAAAGAGAGCATTTCACCACGAATTTAGAACATGGCAGTAGTACACTCATAATGAAATGCTTGCATAACCAAATACAAGTGCTAATTTTTATTT
The DNA here is from genome assembly GCF_977971745.1 of Zootermopsis nevadensis. Lineage (NCBI taxonomy): Eukaryota > Metazoa > Arthropoda > Insecta > Blattodea > Termopsidae > Zootermopsis > Zootermopsis nevadensis. The sequence continues at coordinate 10,260,818 of NW_028259162.1, forward strand.
GTAACAAAGAAAAGTAATAATTTGCCTTTATTCCATCAAAAGGGATCTAGTTCGGGTCAATCTGAATATGGGCTTTCTTGTAATAATAAATCTATCAGTTTAAAATCAGAAATGTTGTATGTGTGTACATTATCAAATCATAAGATATGTTAGTTTATTTAAGACAACTTCTGAGAAAATTTGGTTTGAGTACATCTTCACTTACCATGAACTGGTAATGGCTGGAAAAAGTGTGGTAAATCCAACGTTAATGGCTCCAGATTGCACACATAGCACACATTTTTAATGCTAAATTCAGCACTGAAATTAAATTAAATCCACAATTTAAATACAACGTAAGTTACATACAAAGAATTTAATACTATCACTACATTAACATGCATTCAAGATTAATTATAACAGAAGGAACATAAACACAACTGTATTTATATATCATAAAACACTACCTGCTTTGGCTTTCAACTATCTTCAAATGTTACCTCAAAGTATACATAAATATCAAACTATATTAAATTAAATTAAAATTAAAAATTAAATCTGTGGCGTAACAGCTCCAGAGAGCCTAAGCCAACTAGCTTGACTGCTGGTCTCACGTTCACATGCCTAAGCGGAGGTGAACAATCATCCAACCAGATACAGGATGACGTGTGGTCAGCACGACGAACCCCCAGCCATTGCTAGTTTTCATGATTGGATTACGCTACTCATTGTAGATCCCCAATTTCCTCACGATGCTGGGTTGGCACTGGTGCCACACACTGGTCGAAAGCTCATGAGAAAATTTCTTCTCCCAGACTGCGCAGCTACAGCGCAGGACTAATATCGGACTATATATGAATTTAAACTTACATATACTGTGTATATCATCACCATCACATGTGTGTGTATTACAACTCTGTGAAGCTTATAAGCTCAGTCCATTCGAATATTTCACATCCAATTGCTAATTTAATAACACTCATTAAGGATGAAAGAAATATGACAACACATACACACAAAATAATGTTACTTCAAAGATAAATGTACCAGACTTGTATAATAGCAGGATACGGCTTGCAAAGGAAACATTCAATGTCCACAATATGTGATAATTCAGAATAATCATCAGAATTCTTCTTTGTGTAATGTCCAATCATAATTGGTTCAATTCTACCCCAAGATTCTGGAGCATTGAAGAAAATTGCCAGAGCTGAAACAAAATTAAAAATTTCTGTAAAATGCACAAGAAATAATTTCCAATTTTTACGGCACCATTTTGTAGCTTTGAATACATGTTATCTATATGCCTATTTATTAATTTATAAGAAGGATAGTGGAGTAATATTAAACAGTTAATCACATTTAAAAGTAAACAGTTTAGGCAGTACAGAAGTATTCTGCAACAAAAGCTAAATAAAATTACATATTTCCACAAAGTACATAAGAAATAACTAGCAACTTTTATACCACCATAACCTTGAATAAATATTTATTTATTGATAAGAATGATACTGGCATAATATAAAACAGTTTATTACATTCATAGATAATAAATTCAGACATTATACAAGCTTTCTGCAAACAGAATCCATGTTTACAATTACAATTTCTCCTGGCATGTCATACATACAAAATTGTACTCTCATTTGCAAGTATGACAAAAGGAAATTTAAGACACTTAATGCAAATTAGTATACATTATATAGGATTTGAGGTTTTCGTGGCTGTGAGTCTGAAGATGGCTGTCTTCTGGGTTGTTGTGCCATGTAGTCTTACCATACTACATGGCACAACAACCCAGAAGACAGCCATCAATAGTACACCTTATATAACAATTCTTTGTAAACAATAATCGTAAATCTTTGCTCTTTGTTTACCTTGAATTGGCTGTAACTTTACAACAAATTTGGATGTGGTGTTTAGTCTTCCTTTTATGATGAGAGGTTTCTTAGCCACAAATGATAACTGTCTTGTGTGTAGCTGCAGTATATCTGCTAACATAAGAACAAATATGTAAAACTGTAAATAAGAATGTTAATAATTATCAACAGAAGAGTTATTAATTAATATTAGGAATCAGAGTAAAGTACTTCCACAGATATAGGTTTAGGATATGTGGAGATTTAAATCAATGCCACCTACCTAAGAAGAGACCAAAAACGTTTAATTTAAAGTGTAGTTCCACATACAAAAATGGTCACTAGCAGAGCCCTCTTTGTCATTAATCCTTGACCTGAGCAATTCAAAGTTTAAAAACAAATCATATTTAAAATCTATATAACCTGTATTTATTTTCTTCATTCACTCACTTTAAAAATATTCTATCAATTAATGAGACTATTTAATGGTAGGATGATTATGAACATATATCTGAAAGTTTGTCAGAGGAAGTGGCCACACACTATTTTATGGCAGTATTCAAACATTTGCCTGCACACACTGTTAAAAAATACGGAAAATCTCGATCAGGATAGCTGTCCCCAGTTGTTGATAACTGACAGCTATTACTAAATAATCAGTTTCTTTTTCCAGGAAATTGTCAAAAATGAAATAAAGTATGCACTTGTGTTATGATATAAATTCATTTTAGCTGCAGAAAAGTGATACTGTGTTTCACCCATACATTGTATGTGTTCATGTTAGCAGATGGTACAAGAGTGCATAGAATCAATAGTTTTTGTACCTTCTGGAACATCTAGAATCCTTTCAGGAATGCACTGCTCTGTTGAATATATGACTCTTTTTTCTTTCTTTAGCTGCAGAATTGGTTCATCCAGTCTGCAGATGGAAGATGTAGAAAGAAGAGTATTTTCACTTGCCATAATACTTTGTTTTGGTGACACCAGTACTTCCTTCAGCTAACAAAAGAAAAATTAATTGAGTGACTTTTACACACAAATATTATATCGCGTCCAAAACATGTAGTTCGTTAAACACCTAGTAAGTGTGTGTAAAAATTGACAAATGAACAAACATCAAATATCTGAATAATATACATCAGAATGCTGCAGTACAGAATTCTTAAAATAGTACACCAACCTACAACAAAATTTCAGGACACAGGAAGTGTTTATATGTGACAAGTGACAAAGCAACTGAAATTACAGCTGTACCAATTTCAAATAGTCCATCAACTGCAAGAATTCAAGACTGTCATTTGTTCTATCATTTTGTACATGAAGAGGTTCAGTAGTGTAGTAGTTATCATTGCATTTTAAATGGAACACTCTATGTATACAGATACAAACCTTTTTATTGGACAAGGAGACTAAAAGAGAATGGTATATGTGAGCTCTGTCGAAAAGGTCCACATCTTCACAATTAGCCATGAACATTTTCAATACTTCACACAGCTCTGTAACAAAAATTTAAAATGTTTCTTACATCTGGGAAAAAGAACCAAAGCCAACATACCTAGAAAAAGAATAGCAGATAAATGTAACCCAAAACATTACAAATATATTCCAAACACATTAATCATGGTGTTCCATATCCATTGGCCTGATGTCATACTGTGCAAAATTCAAAATTTGGTGCCAATGCTATATATTCATAAATGCCAGAATTGCTGATTATACAGTGCAATGATTAATCTGAGACTCACCATAGAAAAACTCAACAGTGTCATAGTTGCTCATCATCTTGTAGCACAAAGACAGAATTTGGTGACCAACTGTCCAGTTTAATAACCCACATACCTCCTCACACACAACATATTTCATCAGGTAATTTAATATTACCTGAAATAAAAACAATTCACAATGATACTGGGCAAAACATAAAGATAATAAAGAATACAACTTACGCATGTTACTCATATGAAAGCTTTTGATGACTCACTGAAATACCAAGGGATCACAACAGAAATTAAACTAAACAAACTGCTGGCTGACACAGTGGTCATGAAAAGTGTCATACTCTCATTTGGGAGGTATTGTTCCTAATATCAGCCAGGGATTGGCAAATGACTGAAGATTTTCATGGTTTTCCTCTGTACCCTCAGCTGAATGCAAGGATAAGATTGGCCATAACAATTTTCCCCCATAACAACCACCTCCAGTATTCTTAATCATTTTGAAAATATCATTTGACAGAAAACAACAATGAACCCTCAGGATTTGAGATATTCATGTCAGTGAGTCTGAAAGTGGCTATCTTCTGGGTTTTTGCTCTGTGTAGTCTGGTATAAGTTTCCTGACATTTCAGAGGTCCTTGCTGCCTCCATCATGAGGGTGATAAACATCAGTAAACTTCTACCAGACTAGATGGTGCAACAACCCAGAAAACAGCCATCTTCAGTGTGCTATCACATATTAACAACTCTACAGAAATGTTTTTAAAGTGGAATTACATTGGTTCCATTACTAAGACCAGGGACAAAAGAAAAGCCAGTGTGTTTTAGTGCATACCTTTGGTTGACAGATGTTCTGCATAATTGCCATCAGGAAGATATCCAGAACAAAGTGGAATGTAGCAAGTGTAGCTGTGCTTTCAGGTTGAGTAAATTCCATTACCAGTGATGTAAGAATACAAGATGGAACAGATAATTTGGGAAAACTATCTTGCACACACTGCGTGAAATTCAATACATATGGAGTAAATGATATGTCCTCCATAGTTATGTCCACAAGTATCCTGAAACACCCAAACCAACATTTCATTCAAGTAGGACATCGGAAGTTGGGGGGCAGTCCTCCCCTCTGCATTTTACTTTCTAGAAATGGCCTTGACAGTACTCAGAAATGTTTACTGTATCTGACTATGTTTATGCCAGCCATCATATCTGCTTGCAATGTTGCCAAATGAAACATTCTTAATTTGACCATTCATAACTTAAAATCAAACTTTCCAAACACAATGATGACACAAAATTTTGTGGCTATGTCCAACATCTTCCAAGAACTGGGAGAGATGGGGGGGAGAGAATATACAAGATTAGAACATTAAATTCTACAATTGTTCATTTATAGTTCCTGCTGGCAGCTTTATGCAAACAGAATAATTCAAAAGATTGCATGCATCATAAGTTGTTTCCAGAAGTTCTGTTTTTGTCTACCCTTACATTTACAACAACTGTATTAATTTTAAAAATATTGAATCAACTGCTATATGATTATTTAATCTATTCATTATATTAACATACCTTGGTACTTCAGTACACATAACCAAAGTACAATGGTCACATAAAAATCTGTACAATACTTTCACTAGTGCTGATTTTAGTTTGGTAGATGATTTATATTTCAACTGTTTTTGTAAGCTGGCTAATGTCTGTAGAAGTACACCTGAGGACTCTGAAAAAGGGCCACAGAGGGTTTAAATTACATTATTGACATCAATCTTCCTTGTCACAATATTGACAGTTACTGTGGAAACTCATAAAGATATATAATTGCATAATTAATAAAGGAACAAACTAAATTAACCAAAGTAATATAAAAACATGCTTGAAACAAGATGGTTACAGAAATGTAGTCATTATACTCCGTCATAAACAAACAAATTACCTTTCCCAATTTTTAAAACAGAACTTAACAGTTTCAGCTTAATAAGGTGAGTTTCTGGTCCATCAAAGCTGCCAGGAAAGAAAAAACAAATATTTTGTATATTATTTATTTTCTCTGGTCTCCTAATAAGAAGATCACTCAGCCAATCCAAGAAGAGAAGACGTACAGGTGGTGACATAGAAGGATGGCTTGAATTTAGGAGCAGCTGCTGTAGAAGTTGGATCATGTCCTTTTCTTGAAAAATCAAATGTCCTAAATGTTTCTGAAACAGAACATGAATCAAACTGCATTACACAAGATACTATGCGATATGCCTTGACAGTGATTTTGTTTTCTGAACTACATTTATTCCATGGTTCCATTTCATGTTTTCTTAAACAGGGTTCTGCAAACTACTGATTTACTAAGGAAAGTTGCACCTGCATTTTTTATTTTAAATTACAAAATTACAGATTTTGCCTGCAACAGGTTTACATATAATGCTAAAGAAGAAACTGAAAATAACTCATTGAAAGAATGACTCTGGCATGATACCAAAAACAATTTTAAGCATATATTCAAACATGATTCTGAGGAATAATCTATGAAGATGGGGTGAATTTATAATTACTTCAATCACTAAAGCAGCTACATAATTATAACATTCTCTTAAAATGGATTTGAGTCTGTTAATGTATAAGACAAAGACAGGTATCGTTACAATATAAAAAATACTGAGCTCAGGCCAGTAAATTACAGTTTTGATAGGTAATTTCATGAGTTTGAATCAGCTGAAGTAAATGTTTCTTATTAACCACTAACTACTGAATATAGTGGCATGTTCTGAAACATACTGTTTTAAAATAATTCCAGATCTATTACATGTATAAATATATATAAAGAACAAAATTTCATACTACGTCTAGCAGTTTATGTGTGGGATATCAGAATAAAGAAATATTTATCTGTGTATATGTCATGAAGTCTCTTTTAAATCCAATTTCACGGAACCTTGCTTCCATGCTTTCAGTAAATGGTTGCTTCCTGACACAGAATTAAATTCTGGGCAGTTCTGTACACTCTGTCAGTGGGGGGGGGGGGGGGGGGGGGGAGAGAGAAAGAAAGAGAAGAAAAAAGAAAAGAAAAAGAAAAAAACCAGAAGCATCCCCATGGTATGTAAACCTCTAGAGAGCTTGTATGTGTTAACACGAAGATGCATAAGTCATAAATATCAATACAATACAATGTATAACTTTGGGCCATTTATAACTTACTTCAAGCAGAAAAACAACATGAGCAGCCAGTGGGCTGTATGTGCTTGAAAAATGAAGTACCAATGGTTTCAAAACTTGGGCTGATGCTTGCAGATCTGGCCTCTGCAGCATCATGTCAATAATCTGTATAGCTATCCAAGATGCACCTTCAGTTGAACATAGAGGTAGTTGGTCTACTAGGAAAGACAGCATCTACATAAAAGAAAACTTCTGGTTCAAACTCTGATAGCATGACAGTCAAACTGTGGTAAAAGGATACATACTAAGAAATTAAACCTCTGCAAAAATTCAAAACAAGCAAATTTTAAAAATTAAAATGGCTTATATTCCTTCCTCCCTCCCTCCTTCTTTCTTTTTACATTTTATGGTTATCAACCAAAAATCTGCAAACAAAACTATGGGGGGCTTCAACAAATCTAAAAAAAATTATATTTCACATCTTCAAAGTGAAACATAATAATTTAAAAATACCTCTTTTAAATCAGGATATCCCATGATGGCTGTGTCAACTTCTTGTGGGATAAAACTGTATTTCTGCTGAACAATTAGATATTTGCCCCTTCTGAAATTAATAAATTTTATCACACAATTGCTAAATTGAATATAAATTTAGTAATTAAATCATAACAAAATTCTCCCATTTACTTACAGAGAAGATGCCTTTATTTTGTCAGCAAAAGAATGATTGATAATTAGAGCCAGAAGTGACATGTAAGACTGATGTGCTATTGAAGTTTCTGCTACTGCTGCTGTATACAAACTGTCAACATAATCCTTTAGGATTTGCTGCAAAGTACAAATTAAATTATTCACAAAAGTTGCAATAACTATAGCATGACAGAATGCTGTAGTCTGTATCTAGAAACTGCAATGGGTAGTTTCAGCATGAATGAATAAGTCACCCATGAACAACTGAAATATCTTATATACATTATTTATCAAATTTAACAAGGTAACAGAGGTCATTTTTGAGAAATTAATTTACAATAAGTCAGAATGTAAGATAACCTACATAAATTAATTTCCAGATATTTAAAAAAAGATTCTTTCACATTACAATAATTGTTATCAATGACAAATGACTACAGTACATAAAATTGAAAATGTTTAAATCAGTAACAACAATAATATTGCAATTCAAATACATATATATATACATAATTTCATTAACTTTAGTAATTTACAGATGAAAAAGAATATGTGCATACATACTGTCTACAGATCACGAGAAAAACCCTGCTGGGGGAAGTCGTTTCTGGTGCGGTGCGGGGGGAATGTTACTTATCAGCTGGACTAGAGGGCTGCTATTGGTGGGAAGTGCGATACGTCAGAGTTTTACGCTACTACACAGACTGAAAACATCAAGCCGTTAAGAGTAGCGTGTAGTGAGTGCACCTCTAATGGGTTCTGCGGGAGTTGCGATAATATTCTAGATTAAATCACTGTGCTGCTGTGAGGTAATCTTAAAGCTGTACCCATTAGAACACATGAAAGCCTGTTGTCTGTTGTTTGTTCAGTGGTTGTAGAACAAATGCTTTTAGGATCGGTCGTCACTCACCGCGAAATCTTGCGCATGCGCGTATATCGAATTCCTAGCAGGGATTTTCTCCTGATCTGTGGACTGTACATACATACATACACAAAGGCACACATTTAAGTGTAACTGAAAATGTGTAAACAGAATAAAATGAGACGAGAAAATTTGAGAACCTTACAAAGGTGACTCCCATTATACATGCTTCCACAACCTGCACTTTCATACAACCACAAATTTATTTCTGTATCATGAGGTGCATCAATATCCTATCTGCAACCACAGTAAAAGCTGTTCCACAGACCCACTTAGTTGCATGTGCAGATTAACTGACTCACCCCACCATTCTGACTTCAGAGACAACAAATTAAAGCCTCTCATGGTTTATCACTCATAACATCCATGGCCATGTTATACATTTCCTGTTTTAGAAATGTTCAACATACATGGCAATTCACACAAACACAACCCATGTGCACACCTAAGATCACCTGTATGAAGACAACACAGACCGTAAAACCAATGTTCCTAATACTACAACTCCAGAGAGAGCACAATACAATTATAACACTTACAGGAAAAAAGAGTTCGATTTCACTAAGGCAGCTAGCAGCAATGGAACGTACATGAATGTTGTTCACATTATTTGTTTGTTTTATCAAACTAAACAGGAACTCAACATGCTCTGTAAACAGTACTGTTATTTCTTCTTCAACCACCTGTAAAATGACAAAATAAAAAAAGCAAATTTGTCACTTAGTTATACACCATGCCATATAGACATATCCTGGTGCTGAATTAAGCGTTACAGCATTACAGCATGAGATGAGGCACACATGAAGAGATTCAACATAAACTATAAAAAAATATGCTAAGTAATCGCATTACTAAACATAACCATACTCATCATTTGCTAGTTGCTGACATGAGTTCCTACTACAGGCATAACATGAAAATATGTATACACATTCACAAATAAATACATATTAAAGAATGTCTCATTTAAAACTAAAACTAACTCCATGGAGCATAAAAATTCTCTAGAAGCCAATAGTAAATCCGCTACTCAAGAAACACTTTAATTCTGATGACTGTATGTGCAACTTACCTTCTCAAATGCTTGCATTAAAACAGACGTCATGGATAAAAGACATTGGCCTTGAAGAAATGGGTAATTTTCTTTTGTGCAGTCTTGGAAAACATTCTTGAAAAGTACAAAACACATATTATTATTATATATATATATATATATATATATATATATATAATATTATAATGTTAATTATTTAAGCAAGTGTTTTTGGGACCCATATGTTCAACCCACGTTTGCATGTCCGTTTTGTACATATGAAAGATTACACACACACTATGTATGCAAACTGGTTTAGAAATATTCTAGGCCTTACAGTAAGGTACAATGAAGTCCTATATGCGTAATTATACCCAAACTGTCCTGCAGTACCCTGAGGTTTCACAAAGAATTTCTGGGGATGCATAGGTAAATAACAGACAGATGCCATAACTATTGAAGTGACTAATTCCACGGAGCAGAATCCATAATGACTGATGATCACTAAGATGGTTCTGAAATTTTCCATCTTTTACAGAACCTAAGCTTTCATTACTGTATTTAAAAGAGCCCAAACTGAATTACCTTGTCAAAGACAGACAAATCCAATCCATACCCTATTACTTTAACAACAACTTTTAAAAAGTCTATCCAAATCCAAGACCCTTTGTGTCATTTTTTAACATGACTGTTTCTTAGGGTAAGAAGTTGCTGGCCCCCTGCCAAAAACCCAGGTTAGAAGACCACCGCTTGTTGGCTGTTCATGACTGTTTATTCAACATATTTGCCTAATTTCATAACACTCTCAGAAATTATCTCTATGGGCTTGATAAAAAACCAGAACATATAGCAAATGAAGTAAAAATATTTCTATCTCAAATATCAGGTAAGCTGCATACAAAAATTAATGTTATTTGTGTATATATGTATGAGAATGTACTAACAAATGCACCCTGGTCTATTTTATAGCACACTTTCCTTATTTCAGAAGGAAACTAAAACTTGCAGTATATATCATGTCGACATGCAGTGCAAGCCTGTAGCTAACTTGGCAAAAGGTCCATTTCACCTAAAAATTTATTAATTCCATATCATTAGTAATACCAACAAGGTGGCCACATGTTATTTTCAAGTGTTTTAATACAAAAATATTCTTGTGGTGTGATATAAGTAAGCAACCTCAAATCTGTCACAGAAGAAAATATAAATATGGTTAAAAATTGCAAGCTACTTACTTTGAATGTTGCAAATATGAGTTCAACATCTGCTGCACTGAATATAAGGGCAGCTGATTCAAGCTCAATGAATATAGCCACATTATACTTTAAAGTAAACTTTTTGCTGCCCTTCTCTTCGAGTAATATCTGAAAGATAAAAATACATTTAACATATGATGTAAAATTTGGTCTTACCTAATTTGTCACAGCAGTACTGTAGTATCAGAAAGTATGGAGCAGAAGCAGAAGAAACCTCTGATGTAGTCTTATGAGTGCAGTCTTCAGAATCAGTATCATTTTACAGTGTTCATAAATAACAATATACTCCTTTTGTGTTAATCAGATACAAGACAGTTTATGTCCACTGCTTTTATAAACTGACCTCCTATGAATACAAGGCATTTACTATAAATACTCAGAAAGAAACAACACAAGTCACTCAAAACCGAAAATCTCTACAAACATAACTGACCTTTCTAACCTGTGGCAAATTACAACATACAAGACTGCGATTATCTAATCTCCCCAAGCATCTATAAATTTCCGATTTATACCTAAAATAGCGAGTCCGAAAAGTCGTGGTTACCGTCTTAACAATAATTATATATTGCCAACACTTCTTACACTTTAAGATACAAATCTATTGCACGTCCACTGTTTACTGAGATATTCTCAAATTACTCCCCATTATTTAGTTTGATTCTAAAGCAATTTTGTCAGTTCGTTTACGTTGGAAACAGTAATATTATGCAGCATTTGAAGAAAGACCATGGTCTTTTATTTGTAACTGCTGATAATTATATACTAAATTAGCGCAACCTGACAAAAACCCAATTACAATATCGTACACCTCCCTCTCCCAAATCTCCTCTTCAGTGAAGCACATATTCATCAACCTTCTTTTAATTTTAAAATTAATGGTTTCGGTTTAAAACAACCTAACCTAATTTTTCAATGCTATCTGTAATCAAAACAGCCCTTCTTTCGGCATTTCCTCGTGACCACATTCCTTGGTTTTCCTGTGTACTCTCTCATCATTCTAAGATTTGTCTCTCTTACAAGATTTGTACATCCTAATCGCACATTCCTTTACCTTTATCAGCTGATCTAATAAGCCAGAGAAAGTGTCAGTATTCTCTGAAACACAGCCAAGTCCTAAAGACGAAAGATTTCTATGTAGACACGAAATGTCTCCTTCCGACATAATTTTGAAGAAATTGGATACTAGAATAGAATTTATTTACATTCCACTTTTATCAACACTGTACAGTACTCTACATAGATAAATGCCAACATATACACAATGCGATATGATGTACGTTTCTTCAATTACTGACGGGCTGTCTTAGTCAAATGCAGGACAATAATAATTATTAAAACAATTTCCAAGTAATATACCATACTTTATTTCTCAACATTAATAGTATCTAATGTTTAGGTCTAGTCCTGTCCATAGTTACCAAGGATTCAATTTCACTTCAGAATTTCCTTTTTAGTCAGGCTACTCACATCTAAGTTTTTACTTTTGTATGGACACTGAAGTTAATAATTTGAAATATGACCATAAAGCCATATTAAGAATAACTGGCAGTCTGAACATGCCTCCAAAATTGGATGCACTTTGATTTTCTGCCAGTAACCATCTATTTTAAGCACACTGGGATTTTATAACATCTGTGCAGCAATATAATTGTAGCGTAAACAGTTGACATTTAGTGGACAAATAATGCCTCTGACAATAACAGCTTCAGCAAATACTCAAGACAAACACTTAAGTGAAATTTATGCACTAATATTCCATAATGAAAAACTCTACAGTGCTGCTGTAGATGGGAAAATAAAGGTAAAATATTTTTGATTTATTATGTAGAATGAGTACTTTAGTTAAGAGATTTACTCTTCTAAACTTTTTAAGTGTTACTACACTTGAACATATTACCAACACAGGAAAAGGGAGAAACAATAAAACTGCTTGGCAAGATAGGAGAGAGCACCTGCAAGTACACAGGTATGAAGATGAATGTTCAGTGGTGAAAGTTTGGATTGCATTCTTTTGGGTAGAATATGGAGGTGATAGATTTATCCAGACCTACAAGAACTCAGCATCATAACCCACAAGACCACACACCAACTTCATGTCTCTTAATTTGGATTAAATGATTATGGACCAGCATTTTCAGTAAGAAATCAAAAGTCTGTGAACATCAGCTCAAGAAGTGTCAAGTAAACATGAAAGTACACACTGATAAAATACGATAAGATGTAACTAATATAAGGTACACTATATACTTACATTTTTAAGTACTAGTAACAGTACATTTTTCATGGGTTTCACATGTTGAAATTACTATAGATTACATTTAACTGCAGCCCTTCAATTTGGCCCACAAATCAGAAAGATTTCACATTCCTGCTTCAAATTCATGAAACATTTTGTCCCATATCATGACAGGCTGTACATGAATAGTGTGCAATCTGAAATGTTCTTTAATTGCCAGTTCCAAAGAAAATCTGAAGAGTAAAATTACTTTAGATATTTAAATATATTGGCACATTTCCAATGGGAAATTTGTAGAAAGCAGCATCACAGAAATTTTCCTTGGCAATAACAAGGAATCCTGAACTTAAATGGAAATATACAGGCTGTCTTATTTGGCAAATGTATGAGAATTGTTTTCTAAACCTTTATTTTATTATGTTCAACATATCTATACACAAGCTGATTATTTTTCTAGCCTATTGATTCTACCCATTCTTAGTAAAATGCCACTGACATCAAGTCTAAATGTATGTATGCTGAAAGATAAAAATATGTGTTAACAGAAAACTCAACATTTATTTGCTGCTGTTTAATGTTACTAGGTATGGCATCCAAGTCTTCAACTGGAAACTGAATTTCAAGCCCATGAATCAGCAATTTATCATATTGCTGCAATGAAGAACACCTTATATTCCTGTTCCAATGATGGAACAATTCAAGCTTGGAGTATTGACTCACTGAAACATATGAAAACATTATTACAGTCATCTGAAGAAGAAATCTTACGTCTTTATGTTATTGATGGAAGACTATATTCAGGAAATGACAAAGGCATTGTACGTTACATTAAATATTGTTTTATTAAAATAGATAAATGCAACCTAATTTCAGAAAGCTTTGCAAAGTACAAACTGATTCATTTGGGTGTGAATAAAATAAAAGCATTTTTAAATACCAACTACAGTAAAAACCCTCAAGTTGGACACCCCTTTATATTGGACACTTTTGATTGGAACCGGCGAATATCCTATAATTTTACATGTCCACAATGCCCTGTATCTTGGACACCCCTTTATCCTGGAACTTGAACCCCCCTTTTGTTGTAAGTTGGACAGGTTCATGCACTTAGCTTCGATGCTTTTCAGAGAAACTTTTCAGTTACATATTTTGTTATTTTGAATTTCTGACTAATGAATGCCTCCTCTCTGGAGGATTATATTATGGACATTGAACCCATCATTGGAATGCATTACAAGTGTTTAACTATTCTTTTGCTGAACCCTTAACTGGACTACAGTATTGCAGAAGACAGACTGCGCTTGCAGTTGAGTTCAGACTGTGTTAACAGAAATGTCATTTTTCTTTTTTGCGATGGGGAAGCGAAAATTGGTGGAATAAACTTTAGAAAATGTTATTGAGGTTGGTGCAATGCATGGGAATGGGCTTCAAAAGATTATTATAAATACTATTGTCATTAATTCTTAATTCAAGTAAGCCTATAGTAATTAGTGTAAGTAGACCACAATCTGATTTTTCTCTTTCCCTCTGTCTTGGACACCTCTGTAAGTTCGACACATTTTCGTGGAACCCCAAGTGTCCAACTTAGAGAGGTTATACTGTATTAAATTTTATGATCCAGTATGTGGCATACCTTGTCTACAAATGTGGGAGATTGTGATCATGCTCTCTGGATTTAACCCCCCCCATCCCCACTCACCTATTTCTGAGAATAACTCCAATACAGCACTGGTCTCATGTGTCTACCCCATGGAACGGAGAAATTGTTGATATATAGCATGTTATCTATGCGAGAAATATGTGCAGAAAACACTTTCATTATGGAAGAGTTCACTAGTCCTGTCAAACATCAAAACAGTGCTACTGCCTATTCTCAGTAATGTTTCCCTTTCCAAATCAATGCTCCTGCCAGTAGCAGGTTAATTTTCTGTAATTGCCTGAATTTGAAATGTTGAAATTTATACCACTGACCCCAACAATCTAACTCCCTCCCCCAAAGGAGTGCTGTATTGTGGTTTCAATCTGTGTGTGAGACATCAAGAGTTTTGAGTAAAAACTGTTAAGGTTATCACAGTCATGTTGGACTAAAGATTTACACCCATAATGTCTGTAATTTTATATGACTAGATCTAATGTTTTTGGATGCAAAATATGGGAGAAAAAGTTCATTATGCCAATAAGTATGTTAAAATATTTTAATTTCAGCTGTCTTTTTGGGAAAATGACACACTAATTTGTCAATTTAATATGGTGGAAGAAATACGTGATTTCTCAGTTGCTGACAAATTTATATATACTGTGAGAGACAGGGATGTGTGCATCAACGAGCTCTTGCCTGGTGGGTATTTTTATTAACATTTTCTTGTTCATATATAGTTTGGAGTCCTCTGCAGAATCTCATTGTATTGAAAGAAATGCCCAACCTCTTGGAGGAATCTTCTGTTTCCATCTTATGAGTATAAACAACTGCTAGGATCCTGTGAAATATCTTTTTTTCAGAAGAACTCATTAAAACCCAGAAGGTTGCATGTTACTTTTGTATCACTGTAAAAGCCTCAATACTTGTGTTCATACAGTAACTGTTTTAAGAATGTATTACATAAATTTATACACATGAAGTCCAAGGAAATATGGCCAAACTTCAGCACAAGACTGTTAATTAAGTAATTCTAAGTTTAAAATTTTGTATAAACATGTGTCCAATTCTCATGGGTTACAGAGCTGAGCATTTGAATTTATGGGAATGGCTATTATTCAGCCCCACTTAATGGTACCTGCACCTTGTCGTGGTGGTGGGGCTTGAGTACCTCAGTGACCCCAAGAGCTATGCTGGCGGTAGCATTGCTACTGGTAGGGCCTCCCTAGCCAGATTGGTCGAGGGGGAGAGGTCAGACTAAGACGGGTACCCTGGTCCTCCAGGTTGGGGGTTGGTCGCAAGGCTAACAACCTTGCATCGTAAAAAAGAATAAAGTTGAGAATAATTTGATGAATGAAGCCGGACTGTCCTCACGAAGACGAACATTAGCTAGGAACAAGGATAAGAATTTGGTACTACATATTGGAACATGGAATGTGCGCACTCTGCTACAAGTAGGAGCGATGAATGGTATAGCTGATGAAATTATAAAATATAGAATGGAAATTGTCGCTATACAAGAAATTAGATGGAAAAATAAGGGAGTAATAAATAAGGCAAACTTCTCCATATATTATTCTGGGAAAGACGATAGGCAAGGAGAATGTGGAGTAGGATTTATTGTTACCAGGCAAATGCGTAAGGCTGTGCTGGCCTTTACACCAGTAAGTGAAAGAATATGTACACTTAGAGTAAAAGGGAAACTCCATAATATAACACTTGTTAATGTCTATGCACCAACCGAGGGGACAGAAGAGGTGGCAGTAGATGGTTTCTATGATGAATTGCAGTCTGTATGTGATAAAATTTCGAAACATGACATGATAATAGTACTTGGTGATTATAATGCAAAGCTTGGGAAAGAAGAAGTCTATGTCAAACTATTTGGAAGGAATAGTCTACATGAAGAAACTAATAATAATGGCCTAAGGGTAGCACAATTTGCAGCTGCAAATAATTTAAGGGTCATGAGCACATACTTCCCAAGGAAAGATATTCATAAGGGTACTTGGAAAATTCCTGGAACAAATAATTTTAATCAAATAGATCATATATTGGTATCTAGGAGATGGGCGACAGATGTAGAAAATGTGCGCACATTCCGAGGGGCAAATTCTGACTCGGACCATTATTTAGTTGGGTTTAGAATGAAGCAAAAAATATGTATGGTTATGAAAGGGAAAATGGAAAGAATTAAAAGGTGGAATGTAGACAAATTAGAAGATAGGGGTACAGTACAGGAGTATCAATGTAATTTAAACTTAGAATTACAAAAGATAGAAAAAGGGCCTGATATTGAAGATGAATGGAACTGCATAAAGAATGCCATTTTAAATACAGCACATATAACTGTTGGAGAGACAAGAAGATCAAGAAATGAAGATTGGTATGATGATGAATGTAGATCGGTCGTGGAACAGAAGAAGCAAGCTAGAATGAAATGTTTACAGCGAAATACGAGAGCTAATAGAAATCTTTATAATGAAAAACGGATATTGGCCACCAGAATATGTAGAAAGAAGAAAAGAGAAATGTTAGGAAGAAAGATCGACAGTATGATAGAACACCATCGTAGAAATGAAAGTAGAAAATTTCACAAGGAGCTTAAAGAAGTAACACAAGAATACAGACCGAAAGCTGTAGCATGTAAAGATAGTCAAGGAAATCTATTGACAGAGAACCGTGATATTGTTAATAGATGGAAAGAGTATTTTAGTGGTATCCTGAACGGAAATATAATTGAGACAGGGCAGCCAACATATTATACTGTGGATAATTACATTGAAGATCCTACGTTTGAAGAAGTGCAAAAAGTAATCAAATGTCTGAAAAATGGTAAAGCACCCGGAAGTGATGGGATTACTCCTGAACTACTAAAAAAGGGGGGAGTCAAGTTATGGGAGAGAATACATTATCTGATATTGTTGATCTGGAAAGAAGAAAAGATTCCAGAGGAATGGACCCTAGGAGTAATACAACCTATACATAAAAAAGGAGATAAAATGGAGTGTACCAATTATAGAGGAATTACACTTCTGAATGTAATATATAAAATCTTGTCAAGTACTCTATATAATAGATTGGTTGTATATGTAGAAGAGATGTTAGGAGAGTATCAGTGTGGCTTTAGAGCAGATAGATCAACGATAGACCAGATATTTGTATTGAGGCAGATTCAAGAGAAAGCCTATGAATATAACATTGACTTAAATCATTTATATGTGGACTTCAGACAAGCATTTGATAGTCTCAATAGGGACCAAATGTTAAATGATATTCTCCTATTAGGGATACCATCTAAATACGTCAGGCTCATCAGAGCGACGTTGAAAGACTCCAAGGCTGTAGTAAGAGTAGATGGTGAGCTAACTAAACCATTTAATGTCAATATGGGAGTTAGACAAGGAGATGCTCTCTCGACAATGCTCTTTAACCTGACGCTGGAAGCATCTATTCGGAAACTTGAGATCTCAGGACATATAGGCATCAAATCAATACACGTGAGTGCATATGCAGATGATCTAGCTATTATTAGCAGGAATAAAGCTGCACTGGAAGAAACAGTATTAAAATTGATAGAAGAAACAGAATTAAGGGGGCTAAAAATAAATGAATCGAAAACAAAATATATGAAAGTTACAAGAGCAGCAAGAAATGTCACAAATAAATTGAGAATAGGGCATTATAATTTTGAACATGTGCAGAATTTTAATTACCTGGGTTCACAGATTAATACTATAAATTCAGTAACTAATGAAATTAAAGCACGTATTGTGAATGGTAATAGGTGTTACTATGCCTATCAGAATTTAATGAAGTCTAAAATACTGGGGAGGGGACTTAAACTGAGAATCTATAAAGTTCTGATAAGACCAGTAGTCACATATGGATGTGAAGCCTGGACATTAACTAGCTTTGATGAGCAACAACTTAGAATATTTGAACGCAAAATATTGCAGAAAATCTATGGTCCAATACAGAATAGTGATGGCTCCTGGAGAATTAGGATGAATCATGAACTAGATTGTATCATACAGGGAGCAGATATCGTGAGGCTAATCAAAAGCAAAAGGTTAGCCTGGCTTGGCCATGTTGCAAGAATGGAAGGAAACAGGGTAACTAGAAGAGTGATGGAATGGAGACCGATGGGAAGAAGGATGAGAGGGAGACCACGGAAACGATGGATAGACGACGTGGAGGAGGATGTGAGGACGATGGGAGTAAGGGGATGGAGAAGAATTGTGGATGATAGGACAGAATGGAAAAAATTCATCAAACAAGCTAAGACCCACACAGGGTTATAACGCTATAAGAAGAAGAAGAAGAAGGCTATTATTCAGAGTGGAAAATTAAATGGCAATGAACAGGATTCTTACACTGTTGTCAAATTATAATTTGCAGCAGCCTTAATCAAGATCTATTCATTCTGTTTTTACCAAATAGTTAAGTAGTGATTCATTCTGCTAAGTGTGTATTAAACTACAGCTGTATGTACATATCTCAAAGTTAATTAATCTTGTAGTATGTATCAGTTTATTTGCTCATTTCTTATAGGTGACAGAGGAAGATATGTAACACGAATTACTCTGGAAGGAAGCAGCCCATTATGTATTGTTGGAAATAAGTTATGTTTTGCAACTCGATCAGGCAACAATATCTGCATTCATGACAACAGCAAAGCAAGCAACTTCAAAAAACTTGGTCAGATACAGGTGGGTCTATAAATAATGAAACAAAATGATGTCACTTCTCTTACTCATATGATTTCAGCGTATCCATGTTAAATACTAATGAAAAATGAACATGTGAATATACCAAATCTAAAAACAATTTTACATTGTTTACATACTTAATTCCATAGGTTGGTCTTTAACTCATATTCATTCAATCTTATAGTACACATACATACAAAGATACAATTGTATTTTTTAATTTTTAAGTGTATGCTACCTTAGCTCCTTAAATGCCAAAATTTTACACATAAATTATCACCAAAATATGAGAGTATAAGACACAATTTTACATTTATAATTCTAGTGACAGATCAGAACAAAAAAGATAAGTTCCACTATAATGTGTGCAAATAATTGAAGGCATCAAGTTAAAAAAAATCATCAAGGAAGACAATAGTGCTGTGTATTGGTAATGGTGTAATGTAATAGGTTTCTGTATCGGTGGGTATTTTAAGATATTTTATAAACACCAACCTCATTTCTTAAGTTCAAAAATATTAAATTGTGCTGGTTTGTGTGCATCAGTGTCTGTATATATGAAGTGCAGAGAAGGGCCTTTCCACTTTTTCCTAGTCAGTTGGCTGTGGCAATAATGAATTACAATAGATGCAAAAAATGTTTCTCATTGGATCAGAAACATTCCCCATTACTTCTAAACAAATTCTGACTTGCAGTTATTCTCTGGATGTACAGATCACTTCAAAATAAATTATTTCTGTTGCTTTGACAGACTTTAGTTTTTAAATATCCCCAGATGCCAGTTACAGAAAATAAGTCTGGCTACTGAATCATATCCTGCAGTGAATGCACAACTCTCATGTTGTAAGGCCATAGTTCCAGTTTCTTCTTTAAGGCATGTAAGAGACATAAGAAGTGATTGTACAAGCCAAGCTCCAATTTCATCCAACTTCTCTTCAGTTAATACTTGATAATGACATGTTGGTTTCCAGTCAACTAGCATGTCAGTTGTTCCTACTTTATTGGTATGATTATGAACAGCGTTTCTGTTGGAACTGGAAACCTTCTGAATTTCTTTTCATCTTTAAATGTACAGGCACATGAGCTGATTCTGAATGCTGTATGTGGTTTTGAAGATTCTACTTTATTCAGTGGTGGCTATGATGGGAAGATAAAACAGTGGAACCTGGACACATTGGAGTGTGTGAGCACATGTGAAGTAGGTTTTTGTATCAATTCTATTTGCATTGGATCTAAAGGGCAGGTGTATGTAGCAGGGGATAATGGATTTCTCAACAGACTTGATAACAAGTAATCAGAAGACATCAAGAAAATGGATTAATGAATAATATGCACTTTGGCTGAATTAAACAATATGTGTAAGTTCCAGAAACTAAAAATGCTACTGTATTGTTATTTAATACTTTTCCTGGCATACATAGAGAAATACAAATAAAACCTACTTCAAGAGATTATTTAAATATTTCAAATTTCAAAATAAATGTCCATTTAAGTATGTAGTAAAGTCAAAAAGTTTCACTTTTGTTCATTTTAGCTTTTTACAGCACACTGCCTTTTAAGTATTTCTCATCCACTGCCATGCATTTCTGCCAGCACCTGTAACAATGTTGTTAAAAATTCCTATTACCAAGCCTAATATATGTTTCAAAATGTCTGTTCTCTTGTAATTTTACAGCATATGCTAGAAATTCCCTTGCTCTTTTCACTTACTCTGGTCAGTATTATACATACTCATATACTGGTACTGATGCCTTAGTTCCAAAATGCAGCTGGCTACAAAGAAGCAGGACTCTATCCTGACTGGCATTTTTATTTAAAAACCCACTGCAAATTATACGAACATGGCCACTGACGAATAATTTAAATTATTATTGGATGGCTGACTGTCAAAACTCCATTATCAGAAAGACTTGTTATTCCTATCCTACTTGGTATATGCAGTGGATGAAGTTTAGATTGCTATTTAAGATAATAGCAAATATAATAAATATTGCATAATGTTATAAATATTATTACTAAAAGGTGTTAATAGTTTTTATTTAGTAATAAACTCCAGTAATATTAAAAAAGCAGAAGCAATTACAAATACTGAAAACCACAACATTTGATACCACCACAGCTTCTATTTCTGCCAATATGCATACATGAAAGTATTAATCCTTAGCATGATCCAAAATACTGTGCATCACAGTGCCATATAACACACTGCTAACGACCCTAAAAACTGTGTTACTTTGCAAGTTGAAGGAAAATGTAGTCACTACTAGTATAAAATAATCAGATGTGTTACCAGAACAACAGCTTGCGGAAAGTTTAGACACAAGCAATTCAGAAAAGTATAGACCATGAGACTTTTGGATAAATTTTCTTCTCCTCAGTTTGAATAATGCTCAAAAAGAAACTATGAAATATTAGATTTAATTTGAATTGCAACTTCTTGGTGCCATTTCTCAAAGTTACATGTTGCTTTAAGAACATTATTTTGTAGTACTGGTATAAATTAGTTATCTGCTGAAGTCAATGGTTAATGCCCGGTTGCACAGGTTGCAGAACTTCAATTGCCTGAAGGAAAAAAAGTGTATGAGTAACCAAGAACATATTTTTATTCTTAATATGTGCTTACAGCTCAATTAATGGTTCATTTGTATACTGCATAAACTGGTAGCTGGTTATGTAAATGACCAGCAGACTAACAAACAAAGGAATGGTCTGGTTTGCCAGGCTGAAACCCCACCTGAAATTTTGCTTGTTAACAAAGCCCATCTCATTATGACTGAACATAAAAATTTCACTGCCAATACATGGTGTAAAGGTGTGAAAAAATTATGCAGAGGTGGAACATATGGTTCAAATTTACTACTCCACACACGTGACAGCATGTCTAGCATTGGTGCTATATTCCCTGGAGCACTCTATCAGAATGCATGGGCCAGATACTAACAAGGTTGTGATTTATATATGATGGGATTTGCAAACATGATAATGAATCCTTGAGTTCTGTAAAAGATAGTATTTATTTTTAACCCATACTCTTAACTTTAGCATTCTAACACCCCACTTCAATTTATACTTATTTATTAAATCCTATCCATATAATTTATTATTGGCATATAACAGTGTTTTTAAAACAACCTATAGCTTTATAATTCTATTTGTGACAAACTATCAATACAGCTCTTTCCTTATTTTTCTATTCAATATCAGTGACATGGCAAAATGTACCATAAGCTTACATAGGTTACAACTAATGGAAAACCCTCAGAATACAAACCTACTTAAGATTAAATAAGATTTGTTTTCTGGCATCGAGTCTTAAATCACAGTGATCATTTAACAGGTCCGTCTGGAAGTAATGTTCCAACACAACATTACTTCCAGACGGACCTCCTCCTCTCTTCATATCTGACCGATATAAAACCACTACAAAACATTTCACCCACACAAGATCACGCTATACGCGACTTACAACTACGAAACAATATTGAATGTGATAATAAAGTACAATTGATCTGGAAGAAGATAACTTTATGATATTTAATGGACATCTGACGAAGGATTGCATTTAAGATACTACATTTGAGTTTATATCAACTATACACCTGAAGATGGTTCATTGAAAACTGAAACATGTCGTGGAAAAAGTGATGCTCTAATTTTAAATCGAAAATTTCAATAGAAAGAGCATCATTTTAACATATATTTTAAATATTAAATGTTAAATGTGTAATAATATTTTAATATTTTAGTATTTAATAAAATATTTTATTGTGATTAGACGGTTAAAATTAACAAATTATAATCATCACAATATGACGCAACATTATCATCTTATGAATCTACTAATTGACAAAATTAAATGCTGATCACATATCATGTCATCAGCGCACAGGAACCCTTATTTTCATATGTGTTTTACACTTTCTCTGCTATCCAGATTACATTTTACACAATTTTTTATACTTTTCAAATATTCGCACCTTTTCTGCTATTAGAACACCTTTACTTGCAAGCTCCTGTAGATTTTGGATGAGCTCCACTGCACCCCTCACACTGACAATCTTCTGAAAGAAGCAAAATATGCATGGTTAATACAACCACATTTGCATAAATATAACACAGGGATCCCAGATTTGTCATTTCAAAATACACAATGTTATTTTTGGTATATGTTCACATTGTTAATAAAAACATTGGAGGAAATGCTTGCCATTATTCACTTATGAAACTAAAACTGTGTTGTCTAATTTGCAAAGCATTAAATATATATATATTTTTTGTATACACTAATTCCATAAAACAGAATCCTTCTTGAGAAGCTAACAGTCACTCAGCTGTTCAAAAACTGTCTTGAACAATATTTGAAGAGAACAAATGGCAGATTAGGGAGCATTTCATACCTCCTTCTGTTGATAAAATGCATCCTTTTCCAATAAGGGTAAAAGTGCCGCTGCCAAATGGGGCCAGTGCAGTTGTATGCTGTGTTCAATGATAACATTCAAGTTAATTCTGCGCAGAATTGGACATGACTGAAGCAGTATTAAACTGTGAATGCATGCATCTTCTTTTTCACCTGAAATAGTAA
Organism: Zootermopsis nevadensis; assembly: GCF_977971745.1. Classification (NCBI taxonomy): domain Eukaryota; kingdom Metazoa; phylum Arthropoda; class Insecta; order Blattodea; family Termopsidae; genus Zootermopsis; species Zootermopsis nevadensis. The sequence goes on from NW_028259162.1 coordinate 10,284,585, forward strand.
CATGAACATATCTACCACATTAAAACACATCCTGGGGGAGAAAAAGACATTACTTAAGCATACTGTCTAAAAAATCACCATTTCACACAATTCGTATAACTCTATATCCTGTCCGGCTATATCATAACACAGATAAATACACAAATGTGCAAGCACAGCAATTTTACATATTTTAATTATAACTTTCTTCAATATCGATGAACAATGTAATGTAATATGCACACAGAGTGATTGGCTACCTATATGGGCACAAATAAAGGTGTATCGAGGCCTCAGGCCGAATGTAAGGTCAGGGCACTTTTCATACTAATATACATAAATTTAGCATTTCACTTACCCAGGTTAACATATACATACACAGACTTTTATTTATTAACATCATCCAATATTGAAAATAGTATTATTATATCCATATAAAATATTCCAACATTTCAGTTTTTCATGAACTTACAGTTCAGTTTTTATAATTCAAATTAAACTCTCTCCTTTCAAACTGTCTTCATTTAAGGTTTACCTTCAATTATGATTTTAATAAAGTGTGCTTCACAAAACAAATTTTAAATGGTAAAAGAGAGAGTTTGCATGAGTGTACACACATATGTGTGTGTGTGTAGAGAATGAGTGTTAATGTATGTTTCAATCCCATGTTTATATAAAAATATCTTATCAGATAAATCTATATGCTTTCAGCTAATGAAATTATTCATAACTAGCTTCATGAAAATATACACCGTGTTCCAGCAGCAGATGTAAAATGTCAACCAGATTTTTGTCAGCAAAATTTGGCTTACATGTCACAGCTGGTATACCAAAATGCTAATGCCTTTTGCTCTACCTTTCAGGAATGGTGTGAAAAGCACTGATTCCCATGCTCCTACATATTCTTTGCTACTCAGAGTGTGGCCTAGGTCTGTCACATGTAGCATCAATACTTCTAATTCACGAACCTGAAAATAAACATTCCATAAGACATGTGGCATCAATACTGTACTACACAGGTTTTAGTTTTAAAACAAAATTATTCACACACTTATCACATTCTTTATCTTTCATTAGGAATATATTTCAGCCTCTTCAGCCATCCTCAGTGTACTTCATGTTCTACTTGTACAACCAAACTTACTCTGGAACCATTCAAAAGGTGTTGTGGAACAATGAGCAATTCTGATACAATTTATGAATGTCTGCAGACCTACAACTAAAAATGTGTACTCACCATGGAATATTTAGTCATTTGTTTAAGAAGTAATGTCCAAATGTTGTGCTGCTGAATGCTGAACTCCACACACAAGCGAGCAATAACAATAAGGGCTTGTGGATTGTTGCTCTGTGTTCTCCATATTCCCTTAACCAACTCCAATTTGTTGCATGATTCAAAACTAGACACTGAATAGCTATATCCAAGCATCTCCAGTTCACTTGCATACTGAAGACTATTCAGCATTTGTCTGAAATATTGCAAATTAAGTATTGTGTATAGCTACAATACAATTATAGACATTCTGTAACACGCTGATACCAGTGTTTCCAGGAGCAGTCCTAACAGTCCTGAAAATAAAACTGTATTACAATATCTGTAATTCAGATACAGGAATTGAGTTGACTAATACATACCTTCAATCACTCCCTCTTGAAACACAGTGAAGGATGTTAAAATCTGCCACCTCTCTTCCTGTCGACATATTCGTCAGTACAATGTGTAAATCTTTCGTAGCTTTGGAAAATTTAATTCAGCTTGTGCTTTGACACTATATATACTTTAATTTCTGGGAATTACATTGTAATACAACATAAAAGTTTTCATACATTGCTTAATAATTTACCTATATTACTTGCTGAGCTTATGATTTTTACATTTCACACAATTTATACCATTTTTCATCAAACCACAAGAAAGTGTACATAAAGAATTCCACTGTATCTTCTCTTGGAAATAAACACGATTCCTGTTTATAGGGGAAAAAACAACATAATAACTAAGAATAAAAACATATGAAATCTGAATTTAACAAACATTTGATTGTCATACTTGTATTAAACTGCAGCAAGGCCCCCTGACCCTACACTTAAACATAACTGTGATTATATTGTTCAAAACAGAAAGGGTTTGACAATGTAGCATGAGAAAACATTACCTGATGTCAATGATGTTTCTACCAGTGAGCTCTTCCAGCATGTCAGTGCAAGATACAGCCATCAGGCACTTCAAAGCCCTCAACTGAACTGCCACAGGACATTCTTCACCCAGGCCAAGTTGAAATGCAAGCTTCACCACATAGTTTACAAGACTGCTTCCCTCTCTACACTTCAAGATATAACATGCTCTGAGAAAATAAATCAAAATAATTATGTAAACACATTCACTTAACATTTTTAACTTCTTATACTCAAAATACTACCAAATTTTTCATGGCTTATTACAAGTGAAATATCATACACAATTTTGCTAAAATATTGTCTGTAACACTTTCAGGTTTTGCAAATATTTAAGAAAGTGGATTTAGGTCTTTAGTACAGTAGCAGTACTGCTTGACTGAATGTTCTGCAATGATAATTTTAATTCTACTAAAAAAAAAATTTCATCAAATCCAGAGACTGATGTTCCTTACAAGTTATCCTAAAAGGTTTGACAATTAAACAGGACTCGACCTGAAGATGGCTGCCTTCAGGGTTGTAGTGCCATGTAGCCTGGTATAAGTTCTACAATGCCCCAATGATGTAGGGAGCAAGTACCTCTGAAATGTTAGTAAACTTGTGCCAAGCTACATGGTGGTAAAACCCAGAAGACAGCAATCTTCATACTTGCTGCAGTAAAGATCTGAAATCCTACTAACACTCATCTTATAAAAAGCTTACCTACCATTAGTGTGCATACTGACCTTCAAAGTACTCACCTTCTGACTTTATACACACAATCTAGAAACTTTGACATATGTGCAAACACTGATAGATAAATTTATAAAAAATCCTTTCAGTACTGTCATCACACTGCTCTGAACATGGGCAAGTCATCTGAAGTGTGAACTTTTCAATTGCATATTATTACAAAGGCTTCACAGGTACAGAAAATACATACATATGATGAACACACATCATTTCCTTCATAAAATTGTGAAAACATTAACATTTTTCAAGGAGGAATTATAATTTTTATACCTGAGAAGATCGTCTTCAATACTGTCATCAGTTTCTTTGTTATTCTGGAGTAGTCTTGTTAAGCCACACGTGTCTTCCAGTAGACCAGGCTGAAGACCTTTTGGTTGTAGCCATTTGTTAAGCTGATCTAGACAGAATTTGATGTAGTTCTCTTCATGCAAAGATGCCAAATCTTCTACAGCACCATTTATGTCTGCACACCAAAAACAAAAATTTACCATAAAACTACAATAAAACCTCAAACTCTGGATGTTTGTTACATGGGAGTTCCACATAAAGCTATTACAGCATGTAAAAAGGAAGTGTTATGCCCTAGGCCTAACAGATTCTATCACAATACACAGCCTGTAGTTAGTGAGAGTTTTAAAGTATATCTGAAGCTGCATAATGTACAGGTAATGCAGAGGATATTTTCAGTAACAAATCAATGTACACATGATTATTTTAATTTTACATTAAATTTAATCAAAATATGAACTTCAGCAGATGAAATATGACTATTCATGCATTAAACTATGCCAGCCTGGACAAACTACAAAAGTATATTAGATATCAATATTTTGTCTGAATTTCCATTTCCTCCCAAATGTTTTAATCACATACTTGATACAAAATCGCATAACTTACCTGGAAAACATACAATGTGTCCGTCACCCCTGGCAATGATACTGGAATCTTGGTACAGAGCTGACATAAGCTTTAATGGTTTGGGAACAAGCTGCAAGTAATTTGGTTTGTTCAAATCATACTGATGCAATATATGAGTTGTTGCCAAGCATAAATACTTATGTTTCACATCATTCAGCTTTTCTTTTGCAGTGGCATCCCCATTGTTCTTGACCCACTTTTGCGTGTATGTGTAACACAATCTTGCTGCAGCTACCTGGTCGGCACCTGGGGGCATGCGATTCATTACAAAGTACATACATGCACTTGCAGTTTGTAAGTCACTTATGTTATCCACACACTTCTCTAGTTCATTCAAAAGTAAAGCATCTTGTGAACTGATCCTCCACTCATCAGTAGAAGTTGTCCTGGCTTGAATTGTCTGTTGAACTGTAACAACACATATATTATTTGTATCAATGCCAAGTCCAGCTGACAACTCAATCCATTGCTTGTAGGTCTTAAGGTTTAACTCTGGTGTCAACACAAGCAATGGTTTAGACCCAATCAATGGCAAAAATGGGAGGCGCCACTGTGAAATTTCTGGCAGGGTAAGTGAATGAGGGAAATGAAGCCATTTATCCCGTTCTTCTTGTTTAGGTCCCTGAACCCTTCTATATTTCCTCAGAAACATGAGAAGAAATTTCTTGCTGATGAAATTATGGGATGGAAGGAGTTGTTCAAGAAGATTAATAATGTATATATAAATCTCATAATTGTAGTAGTTGAGACGCTTAAATATCGAAGTTAGATGCTTGACCAGACGTTCCTTATTTTCAATTAATTTTATTATATCTTGGCACCTCCTTGCAACTTCAGTGTCTGTGTTCAGAACATTCATCACTTCTCCTCCATCTACAGTTTTCTCAATCTCAAATTCTGGTTCCCAGGTCATCAGAATAGTTTCCAAATACATCAGTAAGCATTCCTGACGCTCCAGTTCAAAGTCAGAGCAATATTCCAATATCAATAAAATATCCACATGTTTCAACTTCATCAGTGATTGTAATATTTCCATGTTCTGTGCAGTGTTTGATGTAAGTATCTGAGTACAATGTATTCCATACTCAGCAAGTCTTTTAGCCCATATGCATCTTGTGTGAATAAAATGAAAAGGCTTGTTGTCCAGTTTGCAATAATTGCAGAACAGCACTCCCAAGCAGGATACAGAACTGAGTTTTTGAAAATCTTGCTTGAAGGTTTCCAAAGAATGAAGGAGCCACTGCTTAGCAGCATCAATGCCAAGGACAAATAAAAGCGCAAGGCCTAATTGTACATCAAATCGTCGTGCAATAATCACTTTGTAAAGAAGGGCACATATGGAATCGTAGGCAACACGTTTAGTTTCTGACAGCAACGTGGATGACTGTGAATCATCTGGCATTGACAGAGCCCAGGAATTTAAAGAACACCACAGTCTTACTAATGCCAGATCATGATGTTGTTGTTGTAACTGTTTTGCAAGTCCTTCAAGTTGCAGCTGTGAACAGGAGAGAATAATATGAAAGTTATGCTGGTAAACAAAGAGCTGCTTAATTTATAATTCAGTTCTGTATTAGAAACTTTCATGCCACCCCATAAGTAAGTACAATTGTAAAGTTACCATGCACAAGAGAATGAAGAACACTATCCTATGGTCCACACAATTCCTAGTAATAAAACAACATTACAACAAGATTAATTCTGAGGACCATGTCCACATCCTGCACTATAACATATATTCAACATGGATAAAAATTCTGTAATCATTTAAAGACCTGGCAAAGAGTATTAAAGGAGAAGATAACAGACAATATATTTAAATGGTTAATTTATGTAAACAGTATTCAGTGACTTTTGTAGAAAGAAAATGAGACACTAAGTTACAAATTTTAAACAATCTTCATCTTATTCAATCAATCAACAGAAATTATCCTCATATATTAATTAATCTTACTAGGGTCATTAAAAAAATATAGATGAGATATGTGGCATGTGTCGGAAGAAATGCAGACAAAAGTTCAGGAAGGAGACATCATAGAAATAGATCATTTAAAAGTCCTACGCATAGCTGGGAGAATAACATTAAAATGGAACTTCAGATCTTAAGGTTCACATAAAAAGTACCAACTCTTTATTAAAGATCTTGTTCTATTAACTTAGAAGACTTTTATCTTATATCAAGGGTAAAACCAACTTGACAATTCATCATAAAATAAAGGCATCTGTAAATTATAAGACTTTTATCTGACAGCAAGGATAAAACTGAGTCAATAACTCATTATGGTACACTATCACAGACTACTAAGTTATGTGTAGGAACAATATCAAACAGCACACACAAATGTCAGAGAAGACATCCCTGCTTTCATTAGAATATCAGCCATTGTTGGGGTATACACTACCTGATCAAAAGTATCCGGACACCTACGCGAAACTGTCCTCTAAGTGTCCCTTGGATTTACTGCCCAGTAGTGGGCCCACCCTTGGCATTTATTACAGCTCTAACTCTGCGGGGGAGACTGTCTACCAGGTGTTGGAACGTCGCCGGGGGAATTGCCAACCATTCTTCCTGCAACGCTATAGCAAGCGTAGTTAGTGTTGTGGGTCGTTGGGGTCTGGCGTGCAGTCGCCTTTCTAGTTCATCCCAGAGGTGTTCAATAGGATTGAGATCGGGGCTCTGGGCTGGCCAGTCCATTTCCTGAACCTTATTGTCCACAAACCACTCACGAACAGACCCTGCTTTATGGCAGGGAGCATTGTCATGCTGAAACACACAGTTATCATCTCCGAACTGGTGTTCTACCATAGACAACACGCAGCTGGTCAAAATGTCCATATATCCTTTCGCCTTTAACGTGCTCCGTAGTATTACGAGAGGACCAAGTCCCTTCCATGAAAATCACCCTCACACTGTCACCCCACCTCCGCCGAATTTCACTGTGGGCACTATACAGGCCGGCATGTAGCGTTCACCTAGCATTTGCCACACCCAAACCCTCCTATCGGACTGCCACATGGTATAGCGTGATTCATCACTCCAAATCACGTGTCTCCAGTCGTCCACAGCCCAGTGGCGGCGCTCTTTACACCACTGAAAGCGGTTTGCTTACTGATGTGGCAACCAATAACCATACGACGTTCGAAGTCACTGAGCTCCCTTGCTCCACCCATTCTGTCGGTATCGCGTAGCACTGAACAACATCAAGCCCTCTGCCTCCTTTTATAGCAGCAGTGGCGGTCGTAGTGATATCTAGGCTCGAGTTTACGTTTGCAGAGGAGTGTCCGGATACTTTTGATCAGACAGTGTAAAAATTACAAAATGCATTGACCGCTTAGAAAGTTTTATATAAGATATTACCAATGGATTTTATCCCCCCTCTCCAAAACACTCAATTTCAGAAACTCATTACCTAGCTCTGACACAAAAATAATACCTCCTATATCGTATAACAGTGATAATGCTCCAATATTATTTTAGTACACTGAGAAGCACAATAATTAACAGAACAAGCAAATTCAGAATGTTAATTCAACTACACTAAATCAGTTATAATAGCTTAAAAGTTTATACAGATACATGCACATTAGTAATTCAGAACAACAAAACACAATAAAAATTACTTGGATACATACAGTTATATTACTATTATCCATCTGACCAGGTGCATTATGATATAGCCTGCATAAGAACAATTCCTTTAGGAATAACATAACTTGGCTGCTATCAGAAAAGATGGCAGGATCCTTATAAAGAGGTGTGAAGTTCCATCTGGTCAGATTGTCTTGTGCCTTCGATTTCATTTCTTCAAAAACATCTTCATGCTCATTAAAGGAAGCTGTTATGTATAATGCAGTATGAATCCACTGGAAGAGTTCCAGCCATGAAGGTAAGTCATCTGGCAACATGGGGACAAAGGCAACAAATAATAATTAATTGATTTATTAACCTTCATCAATCATATATTGCTTCTTATATATGGTCAAGCTGACCATGCACTGGAGTAGCATATACTGCTTAAACCTTAAGTTAAAGTATGGCCACCAACCCTCTAGAATAGGATTTAAACCCCTTATTCCCATAATAGTATATGTCAACAAACATGTCAGTTGCCACCATTCTCAACCAAATACCAATATGATAGTGACAACTTCAATCTACTCAGAGTTACGTGAGGATGCTTTAACACTTTAAATTATACATAACATTATACAATGGTAAGCCACACAGTTCTAATCAAAGGTGCTTTCATTTTGATTGGAATTTAACACCAACCATTCTTACCTGTTATTTAACCTTTAATTTCAAACTAATTTTGTGTCAGACTTTTATATTTAACAAAGTATAAAGTGGTGTAACATATGTCTAATGTTTTTAATAGCTATATAGTGCCGGGATAGCTCACTCAGTATAGTGACTAGCTACGGGCTGGACGACCGGGGTTCGATCCCCGACGGGGGCAGAGGATATTTCCTTTAGCCTCTGCGTCCTGACCGGCTCTGGGGCCCACCCAGCCTCCTCTACAATGGGTACCAGGGTCCTTTCCCGGGGGTAAAGCCGGCCGGGGCGTGATGCTGACCACTCACCCCCATCTAGTGCCGAGGTCAAGGAAGAGAGGAGCTATACCTCCACTCACCCCAAACGCCTACATGGAGTATAGTGGGACAAACTTTACTTTACTTTACTTTATATAGTGTTCAACAACAGTGCAATAATATGGAAAAGTAAATGGTAACCTAAATACAAGACATAAAGTAAAATTGTTATGTTAGATGGATAATAACATTTTAGATAAATCTCACATGGCATTCCTGTATAATTTAAAGTATTTGTGTTGTATAAAGATGGAAAATTAAAACATATAAACTTTACTTCACAACATGACACTCCAAAACAATCTTGTATGTACTTACCGAAACTGCACAGTGTACATGCTTTACTTGCAATGCTGTGTGCTAACTGTGCACATGCATCAATTTCAGATGCAGTGAAACTTGTCTGTAAGAAGTGAAACACCACGAGACATAGTTTTTGGTTTATGGATTTTGAAAGAGAACTGAAGTGCAGTAGATTCCTGCAAAGAAACAGAGAGCAGTAAGGGTGACCAATCTAATACCAGCATCAGTACTACTAACACTGAAGATGATTATCACCCCCTTCATGATTTAGTTCATATTAACAACATCAAACATAATCATGTCACATAATACAATATTCCAGGCAGAAAGTTGTTCTACAACCCTGATCTTTAGCCTTTCATACTTCCTACTTTAAGGGACACATCTTACAATATCAGATCTTTTGTGTTTATTTTTCTACAGGATTCTCTTCTGTTCTCTAGGATTTCATGTGAACAAAAATTTGCATGATGAAAGAGTCCAAGCTATGAATTCTCTCTCCAGATCTATAAGCGGATCATTTGTCAAAATGTGGTGGGTTGCAATCCCACAAATTAACGCACAACACAATGTTAGTGACTGCACTAAAAATGAGACTAGGATAAGCAGTGCTGTCATCAAAGTACAACATTAAGCAAACCACAAAGTTCCCAAAGTCACCACTGGGGCATGTTATGACTAAATCAAATGACTAATCCAAAAACATCTTACCTCATAACATTGCAGGCAAGTATTACATTTCCATTCCCAGTGGCTTGATGAATTATTTCCAACATTCCTTCTTCAACAGATAACTGCAACAGATGCGTTAACCGTCCAACCTTGCAGTAGATTATAGTTAGATCATCTGTTGCACTCAAAATATTGCTTATACATTCACTTAATACTTCAGAACGTGACTGAACACAACTATAATCTTTCAGTGACAATCTTTTCATAAACTCCAAATGAAGGAAATGCATGTTCCTAACTTCCTGAAATGGAATATCATTGAGGAACGTATCACCCATGATGCAAGCAGCCTTCTCTAGTCTTGAACCCAAGGACCTCAACACCTCCATATATGAGATACGAACCCTGTGATGCAAACTGCTCTGTAGGTAACTTTGGGCTCTGAAAACTATTCTCTGGCAGCATTTAACAATCAAAGCAGTCTTCAGGCTATCTAATAACTCCAATGCTTGCTTCTGTTTGCCTTTTTCGAGATAATGTTCAATACAGATCACGTAAGTCTCTTCTAATAACTTTGTAGTTAGAGATGCATATTTTAAGGCATCCTGCAGCATATCCTCATGGCCTTGTTTAAAGATCATCCGAATCTGGTGCATTAAGTCATATAGCTAAAAAATAAATTAGGAGTTAATTACATTTAAATTTTACATAACACTATTACATATTCGAGTGAAGTCAAAGAACCATCCATTATCATACATTGCAACACTCTGCTTTTGTCCACATCAAGAAATAATCTTATCCTTTCACTGTGACATTCAACTTCATTCACTGAGCTATGAAAACAAATTTTTGGTCTCCATGGTGCAGCTACCTAGTTTGAAGCTTTTAAAGTATACAAAAAAATATGTTAACCCCTTAAGTGTGGGGAAAATTTATACCATTGCAATACCAGGTAGGTCTTCTATATTTTATAAAAAATAATTATGAATTGTTTATATAATATGGATAATACACATTTATTAGGTAAGGAAACAGAAAATTTCGTGTTGTTTAAATTTTTAGCTATTTTACTAACAATTTCACCACATAAAAACACTTGACTGCTCTCTAAACTCACTGATTTCAACTTAATAACCCCCAAAAAAGGTACTGTTTGGGGTTTCCTGCTTGAAAGCAGTGCTAAAACATCCCCAAACATTCACTTTAAGACTGCACATACTGCTACATAGGGCAAGACCACTGAGTTAAAAAAATTTTGGTACATAGCAGAACACTCCATTGAGGCATGACAGAAATAATGCGTATACCTGAGCTTAGCCCACTAAGAAACTGTATTTTTTTCTGAAGCGCGCTTATATGTGTGCTCTCCACTGGGTGGGCGTTAACCACCCGTGCATATATGTGCTTAGCCCACTTAAGGGGTTAAATTTGAAAAGAGTATTGAACATTTTTCATATTTATACCTTAAAACTGCATTATTTCAGGAAAGTGGTAAGAAAATAATGTACAGCAAAAGGATTAAAATAGTGCACAACCATTTCCTTCCTAATTGTTTACATCATTTGATACTGTATAGTCTAAGCTACTGACAGTGCCATAAAATAAAGGATAAACAAATAACATAAAATGCAGAATGACTTACAAACACTGAATTTAGTATAGATGGTGGTCTTTTGGGTTGTTATGGCACGTAGTCATTTGGTTGTACACCAATGTTTCGGAGACCATACTGAATTTTTCTTGCTACAAACTGCTTATAATATACAGTGATCTGTGATTATGCTTCAGCGTAGAACCGATGTGCGTACTTACATTGCAATTTTGTACCAAGAATTTGGTGAAACCATACTTCTTTTGAACAACTTTCACATCCATCATCTTCTGTTCATGTCTAAGCAATCCAATCGAAGGATTATCCACTTCCAGGCCTTGTTTAGCAATACCAACTACAGTTGCACTCCAAGGGACAGGAGCCATTTTGAGTACTGATATGATACACTTCACACGTACCTGCAATAAAAAAATATATAACATTCAGTTATTTCAGGCATATTATGCTCAGAGATGTAAGAATTCATGCAAAGGGCTGTGAAATAATTACAAACATTTATAAGGACCAGGATGAAATCAGTCTTTTATTTTTAACAAACTACTGCAAGATCCATCCCAAGTACCGAAGATAACCAAGCAAACCTCATCTCAGATATTGAATCTCAGGTTGACATCTACCAATCCTCAGGGTCGCTGAGGAAGAAGATAAAAAGTTCTTGAAACATTAGTGTTTTCTCCATTAAACCACATTATAAGGCTGGTAGCTCGAGAATTCATTATACTTAGTCGCCGTAAAAGTTTCAGATGATACATGTATCATATGCTGACATAACTTTCTCTGTGTTTCATTAGAGTTTGCAACATGACATTATGGGCACTGAACAGTACAATGCTTTCCTCCAGAACAGCACTGCCAAGTTAACATTGCATTCATCTGGACTCTAGGTAATGTTAACAGTTAAGACATAAAATGGCAACCATGGTGAAGGAAGAAAAAAAGAGGTGAAATGGTGAGGTCTTCAATTTTGTGTTCCACATCATGGAAGACTTATTTGGTGAAGCAATACATAACTAATATCATATTAATAATGTTCATACCCCAAGGTCATTGATGCAAGGTATGACAGCAGCAACAGTATCTTCCCAGGGTGCTTCTGCATAGTAGTACCACCAACTTGCTGACTGACTGAGAATTCTATGTATACACTCAGACAGTACCATATCTGGTACCAAAGAATTATCCAACATGAACTTTCTGAGAAACTGAATCATTAATGGTTTGATGTCAACTGGGGCTACTTTTCCCAGTAAAATGCTAACCACTTCACTCTTGTCACTCTGTAAGAAATATAAAATATTTCTAAATTACAAATATCCATTTTCAGTGATGTCTCTTCTGACAATTTTAAATTAGTATAAAATTATTTTTCTGCTACAGAAGACTTCATTCTTTATTCAGCCAAACTGACACAAAACAATTTATTAATCTCATAATGGATAATGATAAATCTACTTATCAGATCATAATATTTTGTAACTCTCTTTACAACTGAATAGTTTTCACTGTACTATTCATTTGTTATTCTGAATTTGTGTAATGCATAAGTAAATTACTTTCTCCCCAGATGTAAGATAGTACATATTTAATTAAACAAAAGTAATTTATCAAACTTTCACACAAATTCAAGAGCCCACTACTCTCACAGAAGCTTAAAACCACATACAAAGAGTAACAGAATGATGCTAAAATATGATACTGTGGCATGATATGGACAACAGTCTGTTTAAAAGAAAGAAGAAAAACACATTTGTTTTCAAATATAATGGCAAATGCTGTTTCATATAATATTCTTCTACAGACATAGCACATTTGCATTTTACAGTTCACACACATTTAAATACCATGTGGAATACATGGAAATCAGTTTCAAAACACTATGTTTGTTAATAACTCTACAACAATAAAAGTATTGTAACATAATAAGCAGGATGTGACAGTTAAAAAAATAAAAATAAACTTGACTTTTTTTATTTCTACACCCATATCATACACTAAAAGCTAACACAACTTTCCCCAGTGCAATGCACAATAACAGCAAAATATTCTGAAACAAGTAATGCTTTCTAAAACAAATTCTGAATACCTCAATGAACACAGTTAAATACCACACCTCATACCTGCATAAAGTCTGCAAGGGCAACATGGATCTTGTGATTCTCTTTCAGCTGTTGCAATTGTCTTAATGTACTGGCCATTTCAATAAGCTCCAAGCAATGTGTGCTAGTCACCAATAACTGCTGATGGTAGAAATCTAAATGGGAATATGGTTTCATGTTTATACTTTGAAGTACCTTCTCTGCAAAATCCAGCCCCAACTTGAGCCAATTACTTCTTTCAACTTCCAAGGACCTGGAAAGATCAAACACTCATCACTTGTCTCACAAAACAGTTTCCAGCATTCAAAATTATACATAACTCAACATTACATTACATAAATAAGAAATGCAACAGAGTTTTATACAAATAGATCACTAAGGGTAGCATACTTGTATTAGGATTCAGAAGGTCACAAACAGTATAAATACAGTAGAACCTCATTACATCATGGAACTAGACAAACCATGCATAAGATCATATTCCCAAGACAGTTTTACTGATAATACTGGCAGTTTATAAGGTGACTGTTAAAGTTGTCCCTCGACACCTGCAGTACAATAAAGGTCTACTGAAATATAAAAATCAGTATGATGGTACTCCTCGACCTGAAGATGGAAGTAGACACAACCCCTGAAACATCCTTAATCCAACTACATGCAACAGTCTTTCCTCACAAACTAATAGTCACTCAGTTTATCAAGAAATTCCTTTACAGGATTTGAAGGTTCATTATCATGTTCACAAAAGTTTGCAAATGTCCCTATCCTGGGCCTGATGAATCAGTCCAAGCCCTTTCACTATATTTCTTTTGAATTCATTTCAATATGATCCTCCCTACTATGCCTAGGTTTTCCAAGTGGTCCCATCCCTTAGAGTCTTACAACCAAACCCCTGTAGGCACTTCTCATGTGTCCCACTTGTGCCACATGTCACACACATCTCATCCTCCTTGATTTGATCATCCTAATTATGTCCGATTTTAATTCACAAAAGTAAAGTACATTCAGTGATCTCCAACTGTTAAAAAGCATTAAATGTTAATATGTGATTAATTAATTAATAATCAAGAGGAACTTTAAATGACAGGAGACATACTTAATAGACTTTATGGTCCAGCTGACAACATGCTGCATTGACTGTGGTGTAACACAAAGTACCGAAGGAATGAACTGATAAATCCAAGAAATCAAATCAGAGACCTTCATACCAGAAGGAATTGCATTCAGCAGAGCTATAACTGTGGCTTCTGATAGCACAGACTTGAAGTTATTCCAGTGTCTGGCCCATATGAGTGAAGCCTGACTTAGTTGACCCTGTACAGGACAAAAAATCACATAACAAACATGTCATACTAAACATTTTACTAAATACATATAAATTAAATATTATTTATTTTTGTATGTACATTTTTAAATGCAAAGAATATAAATCATAATTCTCAAACTATTTTACTGTTTTGTCTCTCAATAATAATACAAGTCAGAAGTGAGTAAGTTGAAGATGTTACCAAATTTCATTCCAAACCCTAGAGTAATTTCAATATGTAAATGGTATTTTATACTTCCAATGTTTGAACTTAGTTACACATTCTGTAATAGCCACATAGAAACTGAAAAGTGGGCATCACAACAATGCTGCAGAAAATGTTTGCTTCATAACTACTGTCCTAAACAATAAGCAGAGTATGCTTCCAAACATCCTGAGAAACTGTAGTATATGTATATTGCAACCAGTTCTAAATTCCTTATGTACTAACAAGTTAAACAGATGTTAGCCTTCTATAATGTGATGGACACACTGGAAAAACTATAGCATGAGTAGTTCACATAACAAAAATAATGAACCTGCTAATTTATATCTTTCAAATCATTCAAACAAAATACACAATAACCTAAAAATGTTTGGCAATAAAAACAAAGGCATTACCAAACTACCAGATTATATAGCAGTGAACAGTAAGGTGATCAGGATGTGGAAGGTAGTGGTCATGGCCTGTTTTAACGTACTATGCTTGATGGACTGATGAAAACCATGAAAATTCTCTATAAGGATAACTGGCCTTCAGGCCAACATTTGAATGTGGGACCTCCCAGATACAAAGCAGCAGTGTTCATTACTTAACTGCAGTCTTCAGTCTGTCATCCATTACCAAATATAACTTTATTATAAGTTTCCCATAAATTAGCTTGTTACTTATATTTACATTTTATTGGAAACATAAACAGCCAATTTAAGAAAGTCACACCGATGAAGATTTCAAACCTAAAGAATGAAAACTGAAAAGGACACAAATTCATTAGTTCTAAACTGATTTACCTTCACCTTTGTACTCCTCTATTTTCATAAACAGTTGCCTTTCCCCTGTCCAAACGTTAGTTAAAAATATTTATAAAGTTCACTGTTTAAAAAAGAGAAGGGATAAATAGAAGAGACAGCAAACAAATTCTGAAGTCTGCATTTCTGTACTGTACTAATTTAATATGTGCCACAACACACCTGCTGTAAATGTTGCTTGCACACGCACAAAAGATCTGCACGAGAAAACTCACACCACTTCATATTCTCTGGGTCTGACTGGTAGACAAGCTGAAATGTGTCCAGTCTTACTGATGTGCTCCATAACTCAGACTCTAAAGATGATATCTTTGCTGTGTTTAAATTCTACAAAAATGAAGAAGAAAGGAAATGAAAACATTATAACATAGCAGCATTCACTGAATCTTTTCCAGTAACTGGTAAATGTCCACTATTATGCACTTTTGTCAACAAAAAACATAAATAATTTCATTATCCTCATATAGGCATCCGGTAACTAAGTGCCTCTAAAATACTGCACTTTCAGCTTAAATATTACTTAAATTTTTACAACTATGTTTTTAAAAACACTGGAATATGTAATTTAAACAGATTACTCACCCTCACATCAGTTTTCTTTAATCTGTCACTTGCATAATCCAGAAGTTCCCGCACTTTGGCCAGATCAACAGTAAGCACTTTCATACAGGCTTCGCAAATAAACTCAAGGTCTTTAATGTTGTTCATCATGCTAATAAAATTATTAAAATTTACTATTTCTTCTGAACTATCACGAGACAAAGACCATGGATGAAGAAATTTCATGTAATGTTTGGCACGTTCTTTGTATACCAATTCAACATTAAGCTTGAACCTACATGCAAATGTCTCTGCATCATCAAATGTATGTCGTTGCAACAATCTCTGGAATCTAAATTAAAGAAAATATATAATTTAAAAATTGTAAGATGCATCCAATCAAAATATCAATCTGCCAATTTTAGAAAATTGTGTAGACAAAAGAAGCAAACTGTAGTTTCTCTTATTTATCTCTATTAATGCAACATTGTCTCCAGAATAAATAATGCTTTCACTCAAAAACATGTACAGTATAAGTAGGATTTGAGATTCTCATGGCAGTCAGCATGGTGATGGTGGTCTTCTGGGTTATAGCACCTTGTCTGTTAGACGTTTGCCACTGTGGCAAAGGTCCTTGCTGCCTCCATCAACCCAGAAGACAGCCATCTTCATGTATATAAACTCTCAATGGTCTTTCTCTGGGGTAAAATTAATTTTATTTCACATGAAATAATAAGAAATTGTATTCAAAACAAGTGAAATGCTTAAATAATTCTTAACACTACTGTAAAGGTTAGTGAAAGTCATTTATTAAAACAGTCTCTAAAAGGAGATAGCATAATAATGTAAAGCATATTTTCCACAATAACACAGGGCCTATACCAGAAACCTTAATTTCAGACTGAGTGGTTATCATTCAACTAAACAACTCTCAGGCTTAGTCTGTTTGCAGGATGAGTTTCAGAACTAGTGCTACTGGTTCAAAACATTAATACAGCATACTTTCTTGACCTCTGCTAATCCTAGGCAAGTCTAGAATCAGTTTATGATGGCAGGCACCCATGTGGCAGATTCTGTTATCCCAGTGAAAGGATGTTTATGAAGATGAGCAACAGAGGGGACCTACAATTCACCATAAGTTCCAAAGCATGGTACAAGCAAAGTTTTAAATTTGGCACAGGTGAACGCTTCAGAATGCAATCATAAAAACTCATAGATCACAAATCTGACTGGGGATGAAACTCAAAACCCTTAATGAGACTCAAGTGTTTTATACCCCCAAGACCACCACATATCCCCTGCATGTTTAAGTAGGTTAAATGTGACAAATATTTATGCACTCTTATGTTTGATGCACTAAAAGATTAGGTAAGATTCCATTCATAGTTTACCTACTCACATAACAGCTCTGTAATAAAGTTTTCAATGTGGTACTTAGTTCTATTCCAGGTCTTCTCTGGTAACATCTTAGAAAAGCACTTCTATTAACTATACAAATGGTGTACACAAAGAAAATATATGTATAGCTGACATAGTTTAATTTCCTTCCATTAAATAGTTTGAACTAACTGAACTAACCTGTATTCTGGAAGACTCTCCACAATGTTTCTGATATGAAGAGAAAGTACAGATTCAGAGTTTGAACTTCCAACTCCTTCCAGAAATAATAATTCTTGTGTAGTTGATGTTAATGACACAAGGAATGTCACTGAAGACACACAAAATTGGAATTTGATTTCCAACTCTGTTCAAAAAAACAAAACAATTACACACTGAAAAAATAATATAATCTAGGACAGCCTTCATCTATACAATATCTTTTCAGATAAATGAAACGTAATTCAGAACCACAGGCGGAAACTTCCAACATAACTTGGGTATTTCTTAGGTGGCAGAAGTGATGGCAGTAGCAGCAGAAGTAAACTTGAAATTAATAACAACCTAATAATACACACTGCATACATCTGTGATCAGAACTACTTGCAAAAAGCTGTAAAATAAAGGTATAATATACAAGCACTTGAAATGAATAAACTGAAGGGTTACCAGCTGGACTTTAACTATGGGGTTTAACTGTTTAGCAGTACGCTATTATGGCACAGTCAGGCACAGCCAGGTGTAAGTAGTGTCACATGGTCAATAAAGATTAAGAAACATTTAACACAAAAAATATTACACAAATGTGAAAAGGGATCAAAAGTGCTCATTACATTGAAAATAATAAAACAGGGCTCTCATTATAAGAGAAGAATATTCCTAAATTTAATTATTACACTGACAATGCATAAAAAATTATAAAATGGATTTGTTATAAGCTGTACTCACTATAATGGACTTTTTCTGCACTTCTAAAATATTCAAGTAATACTTAAGATACTAAAACTTAAAAAATATTATTAATCTTCCCAAATAACATTTCACATATGCACACAATACATCTACAAGTATAAGCACATGTACACACATATATTTTCTCTCTGAAAACCTG